>NC_088867.1:22943484-23074075 GCF_032884065.1 Artemia franciscana | reverse complement strand
AAACCAACTTTCACGAAATTTTTTTTTCATTGAATCTGTTCCATGCTTTTTTTATCCGTGGAGCTTGTTAAGTGCTAATTTTTGTTCGCAAAACTTGCTGCACGAGGATTTTTCCCTCGTGAAACTAATTTAGTCCATTGAACTCTTTGTATGCACAAAATTTTGTCTATGAAACTTTCAGCGGGCTGATTTTTTGTTCGCGAAACTTGCGGTGTCGTGTTATGTTCAGAAAACTTATTGCATATTGATTTTTCTATTCGTGAAATTTGTATATTAATTTTTCTCCTTGTAAAACTGATGTTACTCGTGGAACTTGTTACATACTGATTTTTTTCGTGGAACTTGGTGCGTGCTGATTTTTCAGTTCGTGAAACTTATACATTGATTTTTCTCCTAACGAAGCTGATTTTGTTCGTGGAACTTCTTGCGTGCTGATTTCTGTTCGTGAAACTTGTTGTAAATTAAAAAAAAAAAAAAAACGAAAAAACTGAAAAGTAAAAAAGCAAAAGAATAGCGCTGTATATTAATCAAATATTAAATAATACAACTTTTATTAGCAGTTATCGCAGTACATTGGCTTTGATGCTCTCTTTCGAATTTGAAGGTGATACAACCTGTTACTGGGATGCAAAAGAAAAACACTGACACCCCACGTGTTGCTGGCGTGCCACGCGTTGCTGTGGCGCCCATACCTCCTAAAAAAAGATTTCGATAGACACATATCCAGCTTACAGAAGTAGCTAAAAGCCTAGTAAGGGGTTATTCCGTTCAATCTGGATTGCAGCTATTAGCCTAGTGAGAGACGATCCCGCCCTATACTAAAAAGTAGTAAAACGTAGTACACTATTTGAACAACAAGCGAAATAAACTTGCTTAAAATATGAAGAAAAGTGGCTGAAACTACAATATTTTGCAATAACGGCATCTTTTTTTCTTTTCTACAGATAGCTTGGCACTGGGATGGACATCGTAGAGAGCTATTTAATTGATCACTTTGAAGGAATTTGATGGGTTGTAAAGCGTTTGTAATTACACAAAAAAATATTTTTAAAATATAATTATATTGCCTCTACTAAAATGCACGGGCAATTTAACACTGATGCTTTAAATCTTGACAGAGTGACACAATATTTAAAAGACTAAACATACTTGAGTAAAATTATATAATATTTTTTTAACAGTAAATGTTCTGGGTTACATCGGTAGCTATCAATCAACCTATTAAGAGACCATCACCTCCAATACTAAGATATATAATAATCCTTAACTCCTAAAAATAGAGATAGGTCAAAACGAAAACTGCACCATTTGAGTCGACTTGTTTGAAATCCTAATATAGGAAACTTACCGTCCCTTGGCTTGAATTAAATAAAAAAGCTAGTTTTTTTAACTGAAAGTAAGGAGCGAAAAAAAACTTTAAACGAACAGAAATTACTCCGTATATGAAATGGGTTGTCCCCTCCGCAATCCCTCGCTCTTTACGCTAAAGTTTTTAATTGTTTTAAAAAGTAGAATTGTGGCAAAGAGTCAAACTTTAGCGCAAAGAGCAAGGGATTGCGGAGGGGACAACCCATTTCATATACGGAGTAATTTCTGTTCGTTTTAAGTTTTAATGTCGCTCCTTACTTTCAGTTAAAAAAAACTAGTTTATTTTATTTAATTTCTGAACGTTTTTGAATTAATGCATGTTTGATTTTGGCTCTCCGTACATAAATTATCAAAATGAAATTTGTATATTAATTCTTATTTGGCTAAATGGCTTTCTCTTAGTTTTGATCAGACAATTTTGAGAAATAAGGGATGAGAAAGGAGGCCTAGTTGCCCTCCAATTTTTCGGTTACTTAAAAAGGCAACAAGAACTTTTAATTTTTAACGAATGTTTTTATTTGTAAAATATACACGTAACTTAAGAATTAACTTATGTAACAAACTTTTATATTCTTATATTTTTAATTATATATATGAGGGGGTTTGTCCCCTCGTTAATACCTCGCTCTTCACACTAAATCTTAAGTTTTGTCCCAATTCTTTAAGAATGGCCCCTGAATCAGAAAGGCCGTAGAATAAATAGTTGAATTTACTAAAAATACTTAAGCATAAAGAGCGAAGTATCAATCGCCTCCTAATTACCTCACTCTTTATGCTAAAGTATTTTTAGAGCCCCTCATATGCGTAATAATCTCTGTTCGTTTTAGATTTTGATGCTACTTTCAATTGAAAAAACTTTTTAATGTTTTTATTTTCATTGTTTTTTTTTTAATAGTAATGCTAGAAAATCCTGCCCCCTTTTCATTGAATTCTCTTCCCCCATGAAATATACCTCCAAGGAAAGATCCTCCCACATAGCCACCTCCCGTCAACCCCACACCCAAACCAAAAAAATCTCTGTCGGTTCACTTCCCAATAACCATTCCTGAATGTAAACACTGGTCAAAGTTTGTAACTTGCAGCCCCTCCCCCAGGGACTTTTACCTGTCCTACTAAACGTAAAAAACGATCGAGTGGACATAGGAAAAATAATAGAAAAAATGAATTAGATGTACATATGCTTTCTATAGATCTATGCCAGCTACTTGAATCTAGAGGTATGATTTCTGTAATAAAATGTCTAAATAATTTATCCAAGAGGAATTTAATCAAACTTTTCTGGATTGTTAAGAATAATACAGCTCTTGATTATAATTTTAAATTAATATGTGATACAATTTGCATTCTAACTAAAACGAAATTTATTTCAAAAAAGAAAAAGTTCGATAAGATTAGTAATAAGGATAACAGATTATATTTACCTATTAATTTTACTTGTAAGCAGATTGAAGATATTAATTTACCAGAAATTTTAAATCAGCGGCATGTGGAACAGGCCCTTCCTAGTAATTTGAATTATAATGATAGTCCAGTTTTAACTTATAAATTTTCAAAAACTGTTGGGCAAATTATTTTTAATTATAATTTAATACTAAAAAGATTAGATAGTGATATAAATTGGAAACCGGTTTGTAATTGTAAGCAACTTGGCCCATTTGTAAATCCTACTTACAAACATGTTATAACAGGGGACTTGTCAATAATAAAGCAAGATGATCTTCAAATTATAATGAATAAAGGGGCTAATTTCCGTCTTTCTCATCATCTGAAACCATCGAGTGTTCTTGATGGCTTGGAAAATGATTTCGATTTATTTATTGATAAGTGATGTAAGAAAGAGAATAAAAATAAAGAGAGTTTTCAAAGTTGGAAGAATTTAATTATTAGTAGAATAAGAAATAAAATATATTCTAACTTAAAAAATAGTAACACTAAATCATTATTTTATAATGCGAAGATTAAACAAGCAATTGCTAATCTAAAGAATGAATTTGTAATTGTGCCAGTGGATAAAGCTAATAATAATTTTGTCATAATTTGTCAGAAGCTGCATTGTGATATCTTAAAAAGGGAGTTATGCACAACTAATGTTTACGAAAAGGTAAATATAGAGGATGAGAATTTAATTGAAAAGACTGAAGAAATACTTTTAAAAAATTTTAATATTAAAATAAATGACAATGATAAAAAGTTCCCTTTCCTATATTGGACTGTAAAATTTCATAAGAATCCCCCTAAACCACGGTTTATTGCTAGAGCAGCTAAATGTCCAACCCGCATTGCTGCTACTGACCTCTCTTTAATTTTAAAGGAAATTGTAAATAAACTTAAAACCTATTGTTCTGGTATTAAAAATTTTCGGATTTTAATCCATATTGGAGTGTTAATAATTCACTGCAGGTGATAGATTCTTTAACAATGGTTTCAGCTAAAAGAATTGAGTCTTTCGATTTTGCAACAATGTATACTAATTTATCACTTAATGTAGTGTTTGATAATTTAAAAACTGTTATCAAGAAATCTTTCCTCTTATCTAGTAAAAGGTTCTTAAAAATAGACACTTATAATAAAAAAGCTATATGGACAAATTGTTTTAATACTACAGTTAACTTGAGATGTTACAGCTTGGATATGATTTTTGAGCTATTAGAATTTGTTTTATACAATACTTATATAAGATTTGGGGGCGATTTGTACAAACAAATTGTGGGAATTCCCATGGGGGGGGGGGGAATGCCAGCCCATTTATAGCTGACTTGTTTTTAAGTCAACTAGAATATAAATATATGATGGATAAGAATAATCCAATTAATTTAAAACATGTTTTGTCAAATAATAAAAGATATTTAGATGATATTTTGGTCTTAAATTGTAAGGATTTCATTGATATTTCTAAAAATATATATCCATCAGAGCTTATTCTTGAGCCTAGTCATGGCGCTGGTCATGAAGTTCATTTCTTAGATTTAAATATCAATATTTGTGATAATAATAAATTAGGTTTTAAAATGTATAATAAAACGGATGATTTTGATTTTGAAGTGATTAGTTTCCCATTCCCTGAAAGTAATATACACTTAAATATCACATATTCAGCGTTTTTCTCACAGTTACTTCGTTATGCAAGGATTTGTAGTAATTATATTGATTTTAAAATAGATGTAAAATCTTAAGCCAAAAATTGATATCAAGAGGTTTTTCTGCAAATAGATTAACTTGGCAATTTAAAAAATTTAGTTTTCATTATAACGAACTTTTAAATAAATATAAAAAAAATTATCTAGAAATACTTAAAGAAATTTTCAACTAATTTCGGAGGTTTGAGAAATGTTGTCGCAGCGCCATTTATTTAGAATTGTGTTTCTAATTGAGCGGATTTTTTCAAAAATTAGCCACATGGTAAAGATGAATTCTATAATTGTTTAGTTCATTCAGGTTTTCTGCAATGTGTTAATATTTGTGATTTGGTAAAATTTATAATATTTAGTTTACCTATTGTTGCTAAAAAGAGGGATATATTAACAGGATAAGCTTGTTTTGGTTTTACTTGGTTGTTTAACATTTGCTGTTTTTTTTTTCTTTCATAGGCATGTATTTTGGGGGTGATACCTGACACGGGGATGCCACGGATATTCTATGGTAGCCACAACACTGTGCTGGGTAGAGAATTTAAAGTGGCGAAACCCTATATAGGCCAGTGTATTCTCCTGATGAGCCCTTGTGTTGGGTTGTTGCCTCTGAATTATTTGTCTATATTATTTTTTCCATTGTTTGGTAAATGACGACTTATACTTATTGACGACATGACTGCCTGTCCATGGATTATTCTTTATAGTTGATTGTGTATGGCTATGCTGTTTGACCTATGTGATTGTAAGGATGAGTAGGGTTAAGGCCTCATTCAAGTGCTGGTCTATATTAATCACTAATTTAGGAAAACAGTCTTCCTTTTCTCCTTCTGTCTTTTTTTTTTTTTTTTTTTGTGTTTGTGCTGTTGCATTGGTGATTTCTCTTTTCATGATATACATATATATATATATATATATATATATATATATATATATATATATAATATATATATATATATATATATATATATATATATATATATATATATATATATATATATATATATATATATATATATATATGTGTGTTTTTAACTACGTAAAACTTGCGAATATACAACATTCTTCGCTGTCCCATTGTCTGTGCATATAAATAGATTGTCAGGTTTACCGACTCTTGAACATGCAACATATAATTGTCCATGGGAAAACAATCCGTATTCAGATCTATATTTGATTGCCCTTGAGCTTTGTTGATGGTGATTGCTAATTGAACATTCCCTGTGTCCCGGTCGTCATTTATATATCCCCCCTGTGCCCCCGGTGTCTCCGTTGTAGTTGTGTCCCTGTGTCCCGGTCGTCATTTATATTCCCTGTGTCCCGGTGTTCCAGTGTGTAATTTCTCTTTGAGTCCTGTTCGTCATTTATAATCCCTGTTTCCCGGTCGTCATTTGTGTCCCGGTGTCCCGGTCTGTAATTTCGTCAGTAGACAAACAACTTCATGACGGAATAATACTCAATCCTCATAATGACGTCAGTCGACAAACATGACATCAGTCGACAAACAAACATGACGTCAGTCAATAGACATACAACTTTATATAGATATAGTTTCTTTTTTAGTTTTTCTTCTTTTTTTTTGCAGCTTTTTTAGTTTTTTTTTAGCTTTTTTTTCTTTTTAGTTTTTCACCTTTTTATGGCACTTGGTATTAACCCAGTAACATATAGCAATCGCAAATTCTGTCAGTCTGTCGGTCAATGTTCATTCTAACATTGACAGATGGAAAATTTTTCACTTGCCAAGCATGCTAAAGCTCAACAATTTATAATACACCTCAAAAGTTTAAGTATCTGTTTTAAGGTTTTCGAATTACTTTAATCTATTGTCAAAATATTTTAAAATATTTATGCAATTCCCAGTTTTTACATTTTTAGTTTCAGTTTTCTTTTTCTTCTTTATTTTTCAGACGTAAATACATATCCCCGAACCTTTGTTTTTTTTTTAAACTAAAATCTGGTAGGCATTGATGACCTTATTCAAGTCAAAATCTCAAACCCAATTATCATCGCTATCATTTTCAGTTTTGATACGTTTTGATTCTCACTCTCCAGGTTGATCTTCATCTAACTGCGTGGTTTTGCGTTCTTTAGCTGCAAGCCTTTTGGCATTAACTCTTTGAGCAGCTTCCTCGGCTGTTTCTTCTGCCATTGTAGGATTCGGTAACATTCTATCTTTTTCAATGTTTTTCAAATTGTTAATGTTCATTCTAACATTGACAGTTGGAAAAATTTTGGCGTGCCAAGCCTGCTAAAGCTCAACAATTTATAATAAACCTCAATATTTTAAGTATCTGTTCTAAGGTTTTCGAATTACTTTAATCTATTGTCAAAATATTTCGAAATATTTATGCAATTCCCAATTTTTACATTTTAGTTTGTTTTCTTTTTCTTCTTTATTTTTCAGATGTCATATGCAAACCCTCAGCACAAAAATACATACAACTTATCTATATATATAAAAATAAGTTGTCTGTGGATGGATGGATGGATGTGTCAGGTGACGTCACCTGAAAAAACTGGATCAGGTGACGTCAAAACTGAAAAAACTAAAAAAAGGCAAAAACTACAAAAAAAACTAAAAACTAATAAAAAAAATAAAAAAGCTAAAAAACTAAAAAAACTATAAAGGTAAAAACCAATAAAAAACTAAAAAAAAAAAACTGAAAAAACTAAAAAAAGGCAAAAACTACAAAAAAAACTAAAAACTAATAAAAAAAGTAAAAAAGCTAAAAAACTAAAAAAAAACTAAAAAAAGGTAAAAAACTAAAAAAAATAAAAAATAAAAAAAAACTAAAAAAAAGGAAAAAACTGAAAAATAAGCTAAAATAAAGGTAAAAACCAATAAAAAACTAAAAAAAAAAGGAAAAAAACTAATAAATGACGACACTCAAAGAGAAAGCGACCAGGACAAAAGGAATGTTCGATTAGCAATCAACAAAGCACAGGGACACAGGGAGTATAAATGACGACCAGGACATAAGTAAAAAAAAAAACTATCTATATATATAAAAATAAGTTGTCAAACTAAAAAAAGGCAAAAACTACAAAAAAAACTAAAAACTAATAAAAAAGCTAAAAAACTAAAAAAACTAAAAAAAAGGCAAAAACTACAAAAAAAACTAAAAACTAATAAAAAAAAATAAAAAAGCTAAAAAACTAAAAAAACTAAAAAAACTAAAAAAAGGTAAAAAACTAAAAAAACTAAAAACTAAAAAAAACTAAAAAAAAGGAAAAAACTGAAAAATAAGCTAAAATAAAGGTAAAAACCAATAAAAAACTAAAAAAAAAACTGAAAAAACTAAAAAAAGGCAAAAACTACAAAAAAACTAAAAACTAATAAAAAAAGTAAAAAAGCTAAAAAACTAAAAAAACTAAAAAAACTAAAAAAACTAAAAAAAGGTAAAAAACTAAAAAAAATAAAAAATAAAAAAAAACTAAGAAAAAAGGAAAAAACTGAAAAATAAGCTAACATAAAGGTAAAAACCAATAAAAACTAAAAAGAAAAAAAGGAAAAAACTAAAAAAAATTTTCATCTAAAAAACTAAAAAAAACTAAAAAAGGTAAAAACTAAAAGAACTAAAAAAGAAAAAAATAAATGACGACACTCAAAGAGAAAGCGACCAGGACAAAAGGAATGTTCGATTAGCAATCAACAAAGCACCGGGACATAGGGAGCATAAATGACGACCAGGACATAAGTAAAAAAAAAATTAACAAAACTAAAAAGAAGGTAAAAACTACAAAAAAACTAAAAAGAAAAAAAAACTAAAAACTAATAAAAAAACTAAAAAATCTAAAAATCTAAATAAACTAAAAAAGAAAAAAAAAGGAAAAAAATAAAGGAGAAAAACAAAACTAAAAAACGAATGTATATACAGACCGGTACACCGGGATACAAATGACGACCGGGACACAGGGAATATAAATGACGACCGGGACACAGGGACACAACTACAACGGGGACACCGGGGGAAACAGGGGGATATAAATGACGACCGGGACAAAAAAACTAAAAAGAAAAAAAAACTAAAAACTAATAAAAAAACTAAAAAATCTAAAAATCTAAATAAGCTAAAAAAGAAAAAAAAAGGAAAAAAATAAAGGAGAAAAACAAAACTAAAAAACGAATGTATATACAGACCGGGACACCGGGATACAAATGACGACCGGGACACAGGGAATATAAATGACGACCGGGACACAACTACAACGGGGACACCGGAGGAAACAGGGGGATGTAAATGACGACCGGGACACCGGGACAGGGAATGGTCGATTAGCAATCACCATCAACAAAGCTCAAGGGCAATCATTAGAATCATGAGGTATAGATCTGAATACAGATTGTTTTCCCATGGACCATTATATGTTGCATGTTCAAGAGTCGGTAAACCTGACAATCTATTTATATGCAAAGACAATGGGACAGCAAAGAATGTTGTATATTCGCAAGTTTTACGTAGTTAAAACCATATATATATATATCTATCTATATTCACAGGTGGGACATAGGGACACAACTACAATGGCGCGTAACTATTATGGCGCGTAACGACTTACGCGCGCGGGGGGGCTTGGGGGGGGCGCGAAGCGCCCCCACCAACTAGGTGTTGGGGTGGCGCGAAGCGCCACCCCAACAGCTAGTTTATATATATAGAAGATATAATCTGGCGTAACAGATCTCGCGCCCCCCCCAAGCTCCCCCGCGCGCGTAAGTCGTTACGCGCCATATTAGTTACGTGCCATTGTAGTTGTGTCCCTGTGTACCACCTATGAATATAGATAGATTTATATATGTGTTTTGAACTACGTAAAACTTGCGAATATACAACATTCTTGGCTTTCCCATTGTCAGTGCATATACAAAGCCTTATGCACTAATAATGACGTCATATGCAAACGC
The DNA here is from genome assembly GCF_032884065.1 of Artemia franciscana. Classification (NCBI taxonomy): domain Eukaryota; kingdom Metazoa; phylum Arthropoda; class Branchiopoda; order Anostraca; family Artemiidae; genus Artemia; species Artemia franciscana. Next base: position 23,064,676 of record NC_088867.1, on the reverse strand, counting down.
TCTTTTTACAAACAAACAAACATGCATACACACAACTCGTTTTTATATAGATAGATAGATAGATAGATACAATACAAATTAACTGCGTAAAACTTGCGAATATACAACATTCTTCGCTGTCCAATTGTCGCTGCATATAAATAGATTGTCAGGTTTACCGACCCTCGAACATGCAACGTACAATTGTCCATGGGAAAAACAATCAGTATTAAGATCTATACCACATTTTTCTATTGATTGACCTTGAGCTTTGTTGATGATGATTGCAAATGCTAATCGAATTGGGAATTGCAATCTTTTAAATTGAAAAGGCAGATTCGTTGGAATCGTGTGAATGCGAGGAATAAGAACAGCCTCACCCTCAAAAGGCCCTGTCAAGATTGTGGCCTCTATTACGTTTTCCATTGTTGTTTTTTTAAGGCAAGTCGCGTGCCATTGCAAAGCTTTGGTGGGTTGATATTTCTTAACAGTATTATTGGTACGCCTATTTTTAGTTGTAGCACGTGTGGTGGAAACCCTGAACGATCCACGGAATTTAAACATTCAGATGGATAATTAACCGCCTCATTTGGTTCCAAAACTGTGTCGACTGACTTGTAAAGGACTGCCTGGTCTCGAATCTTGGTAAAAACAATATTGTTGGTTTTGTGGACGTCTATATATTTGGGTGCAAGAATCGCTCTTTCACTTAGCTATTTATTATTTTTATAATTGTGTAGAATATTCGGAAATACTTTTTCAATCAATTTATTTTTGGACGTCACTAAATTACAGAATTCAGCAGGTAGTTGTATACGTCCTGAAATTGATTCTACTGGGAGCTTTCCGTTTCCCATTGTCAGCAATTGATCTGAAAATGTTTGACCAGAGTCATCGTTTTGCAATCGGACACGCATATTTGTAATTAATTTTAATGTTTTTACGTGTGCCCATAAATTAGAAGTTTTCAGACAAGCATTCATTTCTTCCGCAGGGGTTGATCTATGTATTATAGGTAATGTTTGCCTGAAATCTCCCGCAAGTAATATTAATTTGCTGCCAAAGGGTTTCGAATTCCCTCGCAAATCTTTCAAACATTGATCCAGAGCCTCGAGCGATTTTTTGTGTGCCATTGTGCACTCGTCCCAAATAATAAGTTTGCATTGCTGCAATACTTTACCCATCCCAGATGATTTGGAAATATTGCACGTGGGAGTTTCAGTAGAATGCAAATTCAGAGGCAATTTCAAAGCGGAATGAGCAGTTCTCCCACCAGGCAGCAACGTTGCGGCTATTCCGGACGACGCAATTGCCAACGCTATATCATTTTCTGATCGAATTTATGCCGGAATCAGTTTTATCACAAACGTTTTACCAGTACCTCCTGGCGCATCCAAAAAGAAAATTTCTCCAACATTGTTATCGACACAATGCATTATCGTATCATAAATGTCTTTTTGTTCCGACGTTAACTTGGAAATGTTATTTTGTAAGTACGACAATAGATCACTCGTACTGTAACTTTGTTCACGATCCAATTCTACACATGTCGAAACAGCAGCGGTACGATTAGGTGAAGGCATTCCCAAATCCTGAAGAGGTTTGTTTGCCATACATACGCACAAATCTTCTATAATAACTAAACTGTATTTATAAATTTCTGATGTAAAATCAAAAGTCATATCTGACGTCTCTAACCGTTTTCGAGGGAGTATATCTTCGGACAATTTTGATTTATATTTTTCCCATAACTCTGTAGGAGCTGATGGAGAGCAAGTTGTTAGTATGATGCCAAACAATGAACGAATTTGACTTGGAGTTGACGTTTCGCACGCGTCATTGATGCAGTTATCCCAGTGTTGGTCATTCTCCAATAAATTCAGAGCTTGGCATGCACTACGGTAAGTGTCATGTATATTACCGTTTACAGTTCTCAAATGCTCAAAGGACGTCGGACCGGGTACATTCACCAAAAGCAGGCGTAGAAAGAAGCATTCATGTTGATTGGGGTGAACGGTGTAGAGTCTTCCTATCGTGGTATCTTTGAAGATGGTAGGTTGGCCGTCGACTGACTTACCCTGTTTTCGACGTTCAAATACTTTATTTTTAGTATTCCACTTGTAATACGAAGGAACATCAGTATACAGCAGTTTTTTTTGCAAAAGAATCATTTTTGCATAGCGAAAAGAAAGTAGTTAACTTTGTATCTGGTGGATTCAGGGCTCTTTGTTGCACGTTGGATTCCGAAAAATAAACACGTTGACCATTCTGTAAATATACCGTTAAGTGAACAACAGCTGGACTACGTTCATGTACCAGAAATGAAAGAATTCGCCAAACAGCTTCATTACTGCTTATGTATCTTCCAGCCTGATATTGTACCATTTCGTCGATATCTTTGATTTCGGACTGCAAGCCAAAAAATGCCATGTCACTGCCTTCGTTGACGTATTTACATATTTATTTGATTGCCTTTACGGAGTTACAGTATTCAACGTTTATGTGTGCATTAAATGTTTTTGATAATAATGAGGAATATGGAACAACCCACTGGTTATCTACTTCAATGGTGGTACCGTTACGCTTCTTTATTATTGCTGTTTTACCGCCATCTTCAGTAGATCTTCTTCTATATTGTGGGTAACCATCATTGTCAGTAATTGTGTTGGATACTAAAAGTCGAGGATATTGCTTCGTACACCTTCTTTGGCCATGCATGGTGAATTTTCGTTCAGTGCACCGCAAGGTCCATGTATCATATTTTTTACAACAATATCATATAACCCCTTATCGACATTTTCATCAGGCATTTCAGCGGAAATCACATCATCAATTTCGTTAGAAGTAATTTTATTATGTAGCCAGATTAGTATATGTGCGTGTGGCAAACCTCGTTTTTGCCATTCCACTGAGTACATCCAGCATCGCACTGACCCAAACACTTCAAGTTTTACTATGTAGTTTATCAGTGATTTCAACTTTTGCCGGAAGACACGGTCCGTAATGTCATGTCTATGAACCGCCAATTGTCCTTGAAGTAAAAGCTGCTGTATCTCGTCAAAAGATTGATTACATGTAAATGTAATAAATAAATCCAGACGACCATAGAGACGAACATACGCAATAGCATCTTGAGCATATTCATGCATATGACGGGGACTGCCAGCATATGACGAAGGTAAAATCGTTAATCTTCCAACGTTTGTGGTATTACCGTCATTTACAACTGCATCTCGCAAATGAATGTATTGTTCAGAGCGGAGCTTGGTCTGATTCAGACGGATAAATAGCAAACGTTCTGATTCAATTTTTGCATACGTATCAACGACGTATTGGTGAAACAATTGACGGCATTTTAAAATATAATTGTCTTCATCCTGCCGAATCATTAGTCTATAGGAATAATAATGTATTGCACTGCATTTCTTATTCATTTCTTTGTTAGTGGCTGGATTCATCAATTTAATATTAAAGTGATAGCCGTCGGCTCCATCCCAAAAAATGATAGGATATTGTAGGGCATCGTAGCATCGATGAGTTTCAGCAATTCTTACCAACTGTGCGTTTCGCTTATGAAGAATAATATCTCGAGGTAAAAACTGATCGCAGACCATAACGATTGCCACTTCGTCGATAGTTGGAGCATTGTATCTACGCACATGTTGGCCAGGAGGCGTTTTCTCAGCGGAAATAACAATTTAATGCGTATCACTAGGCATCAAATCGATGGCTGTTTTGAACAGACGCACTAAATTATTATTTTCGTGGAAAAGATGTTGCAATTGGGAAACGATTGTCCTTTCAACATTGGGAGAAATTTCGCAACGTGTATTCAATTCAGAATTTCTATCACTGATGAAGTACAATTGTAAAAATTTATGATTCTCGCCTGAGAATGGTAGAAGGGACCCTGCTCTATGATAAATTTGCCCTTTTACTTTGAAAGTAGGCATAAATTGATCTTGATTTTCGATTTCGACACCAAACGACGTCATTTGGAAACATGAGTTATATTTTCTGATCTGTGATAAAAAAAACGCTTAGATTCTGACGTAGTTCCAGTAAGCAAAGTCTTCAATGGCTCTGGCGGTGCAGCCAATAGAGGAAGTTTAACTTTTCCTGAGGCGCAACACATTCCCATTGTTTCACCATTGAATTTCAAGGCCTTGCAATAGGGACAAATTTGACATAGTCCCGATTCGAACACATCTACTATAATCATCGACTGGGCTGTACCTGAATGCCAGGCGATAATTTTCAGGTTGCTCTTGTGATTCCTCGGCACGCTTTCTTTTCTTACTTTCTCTATCAGCCGCAAGCCTGTTTTCTTGCTGTTCTTGTGATTCCTCGGCACGCCTTCTTTTTGTACTTTCTCTTTTAGCAGCAAGTCTGGTTTCGCGTTGCTCTGGTAGTTCCTCGACACGCCTTCGTTGACGTAAATTGCACATTCCTAATCTAGCATTATCTCTTGAAGCCGCAAGCCTGTTTTCATGTTGCTCTTGTGATTCCTCGACACGTCTTTTTTTACTTTCTCTTTCAGCAGCAAGTCTGGTTTCGCGTTGCTCTGGTAGTTCCTCGACACACCTTCGTTGACGTAAATTGCACATTCCTAATCTTGCCTTTTCTCTTTGAACCGCATGCCTGGTTTTGCTTTTTGGTAACATTTTATAAAATTGACAGTTGGAGAAATCTCCACGTGCCAAGCTTGCTAAAGCTCTACAATTTATAATAAACCTCAAAATTTTAAGCATCTTTTTTAAGGTTTTCAAATTAGATTAATCTATTGTCAAAATATTTCGAAATATTTATGCAATTCATAGTTTTTACATTTAAACCCTCAACACAAAAATACATACAACTTATTTTTATATATATAGAAGATATAATCTGGCTCAACAGACAAAGTGTAACAGACATAACCCACAGACAACTTATTTATATATATAAACTAGCTGTTGGGGTGGCGCGAAGCGCCACCCCAACACCTAGTTGGTGGGGCGCTTCGCGCCCCCCCAAGCCCCCCCCGCGCGCGTAAGTCGTTACGCGCCATATTAGTTATGCGCCATTGTAGTTGTGTCCCTGTGTCCCACCTGTGAATATAGATAGATTTATATATGTGTTGCAAACTATGTAAAAATTGCGAATAAACAACATTCTTGGCTTTCCCATTGTCTGTGCATATACAAAGCCGTATGTACTAATAATGACGTCATATGCAAACGCTCATTTTACAAACAAACAAACATGCATCCACACAACTCGTTTTTATATAGATAGATAGATAGATAGATACAATACAAATTAACTGCGTAAAACCTGCGAATATACAACATTCTTCGCTGTCCAATTGTCGCTGCATATAAATACATTGTCAGGTTTACCGACCCTCGAACATGCAACGTACAATTGTCCATGGGAAAAACAATCAGTATTAAGATCTATACCACATTTTTCTAATGATTGACCTTGAGCTTTGTTAATGGTGATTGCAAATACTAATCGAATTGGGAATTACAATCTTTTAAATTGAAAAAGCAGATCCGTTGGAATCATGGGAATGCGAGGAATAAGAACAGCCTCACCCTCATAAGGCCCTGTCAAGATTGTGGCCTCTATTAGGTTTTCCATTGTTTTTTTTACGGCAAGTCGCGTGCCATTGCAAAGCTTTGGTGGGTTGATATTTCTTCAAAGTATTATTGGTACGCCTATTTTTAGTTGTAGCACGTGTGGTGGAAACCCTGAAGGATCTATGGAATTTAAAAATTCAGATGGATAATTAACCGCTTCATTTGGTTCCAAAACTGTGTCGACTGACTTGTAAAGGACTGCCTGGTCTCGAATCTTGGTCAAAACAATATTGTTGATTTCGTGGACGTCTATATTTTTGGATGCGAGAATCGCTCTTTCACTTAGCCATTTATTATTTTTATAATTTTCTAGAATATTCGGAAATACTTTTTCAATCAATTCATTTTTGGACGTCACTAAATTACAGAAATCAGCAGGTAGTTGTATACGTCCTGAAATTGAGTCTACTGGGAGCTTTCCGTTTCCAATTGTCAGCAATTGATCTGAAAATGTTTGACCAGAGTCATCGTTTTGCAATCGGACACGCATATTTGTAGTTAATTTTAATATTTTTACGTGTGCCCATAAATTAGAATTTTTCAGGCAAGCATTCATTCGTCTTCAATGGCTCTGGTGGTGCAGCCAATAGAGGAAGTTTAACTTTTCCTGAGGCGCAACACATTCCCATTGTTTCACCATTGAATTTCAAGGCCTTGCAATAGGGACAAATTTTAGACATTGTCCCGATTTGAACACATCTACTCAAGCTATAATCATCGAATGGGTTGTACCTGAATGCCAGGCGATAACTTTCAGGTTGCTCCGATTCCTCGGCACGCTTTCTTTTCTTACTTTCTCTATCAGCAGCAAGCCTGATATCTTGCTGTTCTTGTGATTCCTCGGCACGCTTTCTTTTCTTACTTTCTCTATCAGCAGCAAGCCTGATTTCTTGCTGTTCTTGTAATTCCTCGGCACGCCTTCTTTTTTCACTTTCTCTTTTAGCAGCAAGTCTGCTTCCGCGTTGCTCTGGTAGTTCCTCGGCACGCTTTCTGTTCTTTTTTTCTCTATCAGCCTCAAGCCTGTTTCCTTGCTGTTCTTTTGATTCCTCGGCACGCTTTCTGTTCTTTCTTTCTATATCAGCCTCAAGCCTGTTTCTTTGCTGTTCTTTTGATTCCTCGGCACGCTTTCTGTTCTTTCTTTCTCTATCAGCCTCAAGCCTGTTTCCTTGCTGTTCTTTTGATTCCTCGGCACGCTTTCTTTTCTGACTTTCTCCATCAGCAGCAAGTTTTTTGGCATAGACTCTTTGAGCATCTTCATCGGCTTTTGCCATGGTAAGTTCATCAGTCATTGTAAACTTAAACATTAATAGATTTCTACGTGAACATATGTCTTAAATATCTTGAATGACGTCACCGTCAAAGCAAAAATGACGACAACTAATTTCATGACGTCAGTCAACACAGAAACATGACGTCACATGATCCACAGACAGACAGACAACTTATTTTTATATATATAGATAGATAAGAATAGATAGATGTCCGAGCAATATAATTTATTTTTAAATTTAAACCAAAAAAAAAATCTGAAAATATCGAAACTAATTTTTTTTTGTTAGGTTGTAACTACTTCGTATTTTGTTTCGTCTTACAGTTCAAAACTATAATTTTCTCTTGGAATAAACATTTTTCACTTGAAATCCTAAAGTACGCATCTCTGTAACATTTCCGTTTTTCTATAGAAAAAAGAACATTTCAAATACATTTTATTTTATATTATTTCTACGTTCAGAATTGCTAAAGTTATTACGTAAACTGCATAAATATTATTTAAACAGCATAAATCATGTAAACTGCAAGACATATATGTGACATCCATTACTGCACGGCATAAACTGTAAGAGAACCAAATAAAAGAAAGAAAAACCGAGAATAGTATCAGAGCAATCCAAATATCTACTTTAAAAAAGCTACTACAAAAAAAAAACGAACAAAATCTGGAAATATCTGAGAATATTTCAGATAATTCTCTCTAAAAGATATAAAAAGGCCACCGAAAGGAACAAAACTCGAACACACGTAAGGATGGCTACTAAGCTGTCTTATGATCCAGGTTTTAAGAAAATGAAATATGACAGAGAAAAATAAAGGTATTTAAGAGATCAGGGTTATCAAGAACCAAAAATTAAGAGAGCCATCCAAAAGAACAAGGAGGATTATCCAACAAACCAGGGCTATCAAAACAAAAATTAAACCAGTAACAAAATTGAACCAGAACTAAAATTGAACCAGGAACAAAACTCGAACACACGTAAGGATGGCTACTAAGCTGTCTTATGATCCAGGTTTTAAGAAAATGAAATATGACAGAGAAAAATAAAGGTATTTAAGAGATCAGGGTTATCAAGAACCAAAAATTAAGAGAGCCATCCAAAAGAGCAAGGAGGATTATCCAACAAACCAGGGCTATCAAAACAAAAATTAAACCAGTAACAAAATTGAACCAGAACTAAAATTGAAACAGTAACACAAAAGATCAAGGAGCGTGATCACAAAGATGATTATCGAGAGGAATATACAAACAGTTGTTACCAGAAAAATGATTAAATATTAGGGTGACAAAAGCTACATGAAAAAAAATGAAAATATACCCAAGGCTCACGAAGATAACCCACAAAGATTCAGTTGAGAAGTTTGTCTAGAAGTCCAATAAGATGGGAATAATCCATATTGATAAACTGAGAAACATTTTACGAGCATATTAATGGGATTACGGAAAATATTAGAAAATAGAAATTTGAATTATCTTTGAAACAGCTGGTGTTGTTGATATTAATTAGAAATCAAACTTGGAAATCATAACAGTTTGGCTTGTGTAGGATTTGAAACTCCCCACATCCAAAGCAGGAATCATATCCCTAGACCATTAGGCCGATATTAAAGAACAGCTCAAAGCTACTATAAGAAAAAAGAAGAAATCCAGGTTGCAGCAGTAGCTAGCAGTCAAGTAAGGCACGATTATGTCCAATACTAAAAAATACGATGTAGTTTCTTATAAATGGGTTATAATAAAAGACGATTATTAGAAAAACAAACCATTGTAAATATTCGACTTAGTTAGCTGTCTGACTCTTTGACGTTCTTCTTTTACTATTCCGAAGAAGAAAAGCCGTAGACTTTTTACTGTTTGTAATCAGGGTTACACAAAGGGTATTTCAGAATCAAGGTTTACATAAAAGATAGATACACTTCATTTTATCCGGTTGGCAGCGGTAGCTAGCAGCCTTGTAAGGGAAATCATGTTCCGTAATAAGAAATTCAATAGTCTGCAACCCCTAAAACTAAATTCAGATAAGAGAATAAGTATACAATTAAAACCACCTTGTCCAATACCCTTCTATAGAATCTGGGTTGCAGCCGTCGCTAGCAGCCAAGTAACAAATGATCACGTCTAATACTAAAAAATAAAATAGCCTGTAACTCGAAAAATAGAGTCAGATCAAAACATAAAGTACACAATTAGAACAACCTTATCCACAGCCCTTATATGTGAAAATTACTGTCTCCTGGCTTGAATAACAAAGAAAATGTATTGGCTCGAAAATCAAGAAAAGTGGCTGCATAAGCGATATTCTTCATTTACGGCATCTTTGTTTTCTTTTTTATTTCCTTAGATAGTGGGGCACTGAAGCATCGCAGAGTTTATTAATAACTCATTTTGAAGAAAATTGCTGGGGTTAAGAACCTTTTGCAACAAAAAATTTTCTCTATTATAAAAATTGGATTTTCACTTACAAGCCTTATGAATGATGACGTTCTATACGTATAACCAATGACGTAATAAGTTAGTCCAGTATTTATATACATTTATGTTTCGACAAGACAATTTTTTTTTCAATTTTCAGCTCAGGATGCCTAATTATGTAAGATGCAATAATATTTATAGTGTCGGAGCAATCATTTCAATTTATTCATTAAAACTAGAAAAATACCTCAAAACTTTGAAATTAGTTATGTTTTTTCTAAGTTTGAACTACTTGACACATGTATATAAGGAAATAATGTTAAACATTGATCCTTCAAGATAATTTTCTATATTTCTTTGCTGGTAAACAAAATGGATAAGTGTGATAATCAATTTTACCAACAAGAACTAGTGGGAGAACCTAATCAGTCAGTTTATGTTGACCAATGTTCCTATTCATTGGATTTTCAAAGTTTTGACTATGATCAAGCAAACACCGTTAATGGTATATACCCAAAACGAAATATTCAGTTTCGACCGACTTCTCTACCTGAATCTAAAATACAAGACTTTGAAGATGAGCCACCCTTGCTTAAAGAACTAGGAATTAATCCAGATCACATTGTTCAGATAACCCTTGGTGTTTTAAATCCATTCAAACAAACCGATCCTAAGATATTACAAGATACAGATTTAGCTGGTCCTCTACTATTTGGTTTTCTCTTTGGAGCTTGCTTGTTATTGTTAGGAAAACTTTACTTTAGTTATGTTTATGGTATAGGAGCGTTTGGTTGTTTGGGAATGTATTGCCTCTTGAACCTAATGAAAAACACTGGACCGTCCCTTGGTGCAACAATTTCAGTCCTAGGATATTGTCTTTTGCCAATGGTTGGACTGGCTGCCATGGGTATAGTGTTGCCATTGAAAGGATTGATTGGTTTCATTTTAACTGGACTGTGTGTTTTTTGGTGTGCTATTTCGTCATCAAAACTTTTTGTTACTGCTCTTGGTATGGAGAAGCAGCAAACCTTGGTGGCTTATCCGTGTGCATTGCTCTATGGTATTTTTGGACTTCTTGTTGTTTTTTGATTCTTATGTACAAGAAAAAATGCTTTTGTTTTCAATTTTCCCAGTTTGAAGTTTAAAAAGCAAATTGTGAAGTCTTAGTAACATGGATGTATGAAATAATAAGCTTTTATATTTCATTTCTGATTCTTAGGTTTGTTCCTCGTTTTAGCTTTTAGTAGTATTTTTTTGCTAATTGTAAATTTGAAACTTTATTTTAGCAACTAAGCCCAGGAAAAAAGGAATAGTCATATCACTTATTGTAGAAAATCAGCTTTGCTTTTTTGGTGAATCATCTATCTATCTATCTATCTATATATATATAAATAAGTTGTATGTCTGATATGTCTGTTACACTATGTCTGTTACGCCAGATTATATCTTCTATATATATAAAAATAAGTTGTATATATTTCTGTGTTGAGGGTTTGCAGATGACGTCTGAAAAATAAAGAAGAAAAAGAGAACTGAAAAAAAACTACAAAAACTAAAAATGCTAAAAAACAAAAAAAAAAGAAAAAAACAAAAAATTATTAAAGAAAAAAACTAAAAAAAAGAAAACCTAAAAAAAAAATAAAAAAAAATTAAATAGGTAAAAAACTAAAAAGAAAAAAAAGCTAAAAAACCAAAAAACCTACAAAACTAAAAAAAGAAAAAACTAATAAAGAAAAAAATTACAACATGCTTGTTTTTTTGTATGTTTGAGGGTTTGCAAATGAGGTCTGAAAAATAAAGAAGAAACTGAAAGAAAAACCTGAAAAAGAAAAAAAAAACTAAAAACAGAAAAATTAAAAAAGAGAGAAACTAAAAAAAAATTAAAAAACAAAAAAGGAAAAAAATATATAAAAGAAAAAAACTAAAAAAAGAAAAACTAAAATAGAAAAAAAACTAAAAAAGGAAAAAAACTAAAAAAGAAAAAAAACAAGAAAGATAAAAAACTAAAAAGAAAAAAGCTAAAAAAACTAAAAAAGCTACAAAAAAGAAAAACTAAAAAACAAAAAAAATATAAAAAACTAAAAAAGAGAAAAACTATAAAAGAAAAAAACTAAAAAAGAAATAAAACTAAAAAAAAGAAAAAACCTAGAGAAAAAAATCAAAAAAAGAAAAAATAAAAAAGGTGAAAAACTAAAAAGAAAACAGCTAAAAAAACTAAAAAAGCTACAAAACTAAAAAAGAAACTAAAAAGAAAAAATTAGAAAAAAACTAAAAAACAGAAAAAACTAAAAAAAAAGAAAAACAAAAAAAAACTAAAAAACAAAAAACTAAAAAAGAAAAAAAACTAAAAAAAGAAGATAAAACTAAAAAGAAAACAAATCAATAAAAAGAAGAAACTAAAAAAAAGAAAAACTAAAAAAGAAAAAACTAAGAAAAGAAAAAATCTAAAAAAGAAAAAACTAAAAAATAAACTATATACATATATAAATAAATTGTATGTATGCATGTTTGTTCGCTTGTGGGTTTGTATATGACGTCATTATAAGTATATAAGGCTTTGTATATGACGTCGTTATAAGATGACACTACAGACCGGGACACCGGGACATATATGACGACCGGGACAAAGAGAATATAAATGACGACCGGGATACTCAAAGAGAAATTACAGACTGGGACACAAATGACGACCGGGACACCGGGACAAAGGGAATATAAATGACGACCGGGACACTCAAAGAGAAATTACAGACTGGGACACAAATGACGACCAGGACACCGGGACAAAGGGAATATAAATGACGACCGGGACACTCAAAGAGAAATTACAGACTGGGACACCGGGACACAAATGACGACCGAGACAGAGGGAATATAAATGACGATCGGGACAAAGGGATATAATTACAATGGGGACGCCAGGGGGCATAGGGGGATGTATAAATGACGACGGGGACCCAGGGAATGTTCTATTAGCAATCACTATCAACAAAGCTCAAGGGCAATCATTAGAAAAATGCGGTATAGATCTGAATACGGATTGTTTTTCCCATGGACAATTATATGTTGCATGTCAAGAGTCGGTAAACTTGACAATCCATTTATATGCACAGACAATGGGACAGCGAAGAATGTTGTATATTCGCAAGTTTTACGTAGTTAAAAACATATATATATATATATATATATATATATATATATATATATATATATATATATATATATATATATATAAATATATATATATATATATATCTATATTCACAGGTGGGACACAGGGACTCAACTATAATGGCACGCAACTAATATGGCACGTAACGACTCACCTGCGTCGGAGGGCTTGGGAGGAGGGGGGGCGAAGTGCCCTCACCAACTATGTGTTGGTATGGTATACTAGCTGTTGGTGTGGCGAAGCGCTAGTAAAATATAAAATTCAATCAGTTTAATGTTTCCCATCAAAAGCTATGAGCCAGATGAATTTCCCCTAATTGGAGAGACACCAAAAAAAGTAATATCATCTTAATGTAAATCACACTGACAAATTCATTATTTTAGAAAAACCCTATTGTCAATGTTTCAATATTTTATATACATAAATGTGGAATTTCGTACAAAAATTTATGTTGATTTTCTTGTTTCTTTTTTATTTATTTTTCCTAGAGGTGATCGTCCCAATCCGGCAGCTCTAGAAGATCAAAAGAGTGCTGATTTGAACAGAAGTTAAAAGTTTTAATTCCCTTTTTAACTGACTAGTAAGACTAGAGAATAAGTGATCCCCTCTCACGTCCATTTTACCACTAGACCTCCGATCAAAATTTTGTCAAAAAGACACCCAGTTGGTTTAGCTGAGTTGAAAGGTCTAATAACCACTCCTCTAAATTTGATATAACTCCCTATTTCCTCCGGGGGGAAGAACCGTTAGTTATATAATATGCCAAAAGTTTATGCATAGTATCTTTTTTTGGCAACTATGCAAAAAAACATTTGGGGAGGATTTTTTTTAAAGGGTGGACTATTTTACACTGGGGGAGTTTTTGGCGGGAAGGAAATTTTACCTGTACAATATCTGTGTGAAATTTTGCAGTAGTGAAAGGGGGATTGCTTGGCATGATTTGTAACGCAGAAAGAAATCTATATCTTCTATGTATATAAAAATAAGTTGTATGTTTGTTTTTTTGTACGCACATGACGTCATTGTAAGTATATAAGGCTTTGTATATGACGTCATTATAAGTATATAAGGGGGTGATTCAAAGAGAAATTTCGGTATAAATCCTACAATGGCAGAAGAAACAGCCGTGGAAGCTGCTCAAAGAGTTAATGCCAAAAGGCTTGCGGCTAGTAGAGAAAGTAAGAAAAGAAAGCGTGCCGAGGAATCACAAGAACAGCTTGAAAACGCGTTTGCGTCTCAAAGAAAAATTACCAAAACAATCTTGCCGAGGAATCACAAATACAACGTGAAAACAGACTCGGGGCTCAAAGAGAAATTACCAAAAAAAACGTGCCAAGGAATCACAAGAACAACCTGAAAACAGGCTCGTTGCTCAATGATAAATTGCCAAAAGAAAGCGTGCCGAGGAATCACAAGAACAACCTGAAAATAGGCCTGAGGCTCAAAGAGATAATGCCAAAAGAAAGCGTGCCGAGGAATCACAAGAGCAACCTGAAAATTATCGCCTGGCATTCAGGAAAAGCCCAATCGATTATTAAAGCTTGAGTAGATGTGTTCAAATCGGGACTGTGTCTAAAATTTGTCCCTATTGCAAGGCCTTTAAATTTAATGGTGAAACAATGGGAATATGTTGCGCCTAAGGAAAAGTTAAACGTCCTAATTTGGCTGCGCCTCAAGAGCCATTGAAGACTTTGCTTACTGGAACTACGTCAGAATCTAAGCGTTTTTTATCACAGATCAGAAAATATAACTCGTTTCCAAATGACGTCGTTTGGTGCCCAAATCGAAAATCAAGATCAATTTATGCTTACTTTCGAAGTAAAAGGGCAAATTTATCATAGAGCAGGGTCCCTTCTACCATTCTCAGGTGAAAATCATAAATTTTTACAACTCTACTTCATCAGTGATAGTAATCCTGAATTGAATACACGGTACGAAATTTCTCCCAACGTTGAAAGGACTATCGTTTCTCAATTGCAACATCTTTTCCACGAAAATAATGATTTAGTGCGCCTGTTCAAAGCAGCAATCGATATGATAACTACTGATACGCATAAAATTGTTATTTCCACTGGCAAAACGCCTAATGGCGAACATTTGCGTAGATACAATGCTCCAACTATCGACGAAGTGGTAATCGTTATGGTCGGTGATCAGTTTTAACCTCGAGATATTATTCTTCATAAGCGAAACGCTCAGTTGGTAAGAATTGCTGAAACTCATCGATGCTACGATGCCCTACAATATCATATCATTTTTTGGGATGGAGTCGACGGCTATCACTTTAATAATAAATTGATAGATCATTCCACTAGCAAACAAGCGGATGAGAAATACAGTGCAATGAATTATTATTGCTATAGACTAATGATTCGTCTCAATGACAAAAATTATATTTTAAAATGCCGTCAATTGTTTCACCAATACATTGTTGATATTACGAAAAGAGAAATCCCCAATGCAACAGCGCAAACACATTGAAAAAAAGAGACAGAAGGAGATAAGGAAGACTGTTTTCCTAAACTAGTGATTAATATAGATCAGCACTTGAACGAGGCCTTAACCCTACTCATCCATACAATCACATAGGTCAAACAGCATAGCCTTACACAATCAACAATAAAGAATAATCCTTGGACAGGCAGTCATGTCGTCAATAAGTATAAGTCGTCATTTACCAAACAATAAAAACAGTAAAGACAAATAATTCAGAGGCAAGAACCCAACACAAGGGCTCATCAGGAGAATACACTTGCCTATAGGGTTTCGGCACTTTAAATTCTCTACCCAGTCAAGTGTTGTACCAAAGAATATCCATGGCATCCCCGTGTCAGGTATCACTACCAAAATACATGCCTGTGAAAAAAAAGAAAACCAGCAAATGTAGAACAACCAAGTAACACCAAAACAAGCTTATCCTGTTAATATATTCCACTTTTTAGCAACAATAGGTAAACTAAATGTGATAAATTTTACCAAATCACATATATTAACACTTTGCCAAAAATCTGACTGAACTAAACAATTATAAAATTCATTTTTACCATGTGGCTAAATTTAAAAGAAATCTGCTCTAATAGAACCACAATTCAAAATAAATGGCACTGCATCATCTTTTCGCGAACCTCCGAAATTAGCCGAAAATTTCCTTAAGTATTTCCGGATAATTCTTTTGGTATTTATTTAAAAGTTCGTTATAATGAAAACTAAATTTTTTAAATTGCCAAGTCAATTTATTTGCAGAAAAACCCTCTTAACATCAATTTTTGGCTTAAGATTTTACATCTATTTTTAAAATCAGTATAATTACTACAAATCCTTGCATAACGAAGTAACTATGAGAAAAACGCCGAATATGTGATACTTGAGTGTATATTACTTTCAGGGAATGGGAAACTAATCACTTCAAAATCTAAATCATCTTTTTTGTTATACATTTTAAAACTTAATTTATTATTATCAGAAATATTAATATTTAAATCTAAGAAATGATCTTTATGACCAGCACCATGACTAGGTTCAAGAGTAAGCTCTGATGGATATATGTTTTTAGAAATATCAATTAAATCCTTACAATTTTAGACCAAAATATCATCTAAATATCTTTTATTATTTGACAAAACATGTTTTAAATTATTTGATTGTTCTTATCCATCATATATTTATATTCTAGTTGACTTGAAAACAAGTCAGCTATATATTGGCTGGCATTCCTCCCCCCCTTGGGAATTCCCACGATTTGCTTGTACAAATCACCACCAAATCTATATATATAAAAATAAGTTGTATATGTGTTATGTCTGTCTACCTGTCTGTGTTGAGTGACGTCACTCAACTGTTTGTGTGTCGACTGACGTCATTATAAGGATTGATCTGTATGTATCATGAAATTGTTTGTCGACTGACGTCATGTTTGTCAACTGATGAAATTACAGACCGGGACACAAATGACGACCGGGACACCAGGACACGGGGAATATAAATGACGACCGGGAACCTCAAAGAGAAATAAATGACTGGGACACCGGGGCACAAATCACGACCAAGACACAGGGAATATAAATGACGACCAGGAAACAGGGACACAACTACAACAGGAACGCCGGGGGCACAGGGAAGATATATATATGACAACCGGGACACCGGGATTGTTCGAAGAGAAATTACAGTCTATCTCTATTCACAGGTGGGACACAGAGACACAACTACAATGGCGCGTAACGACTTACGCACGCGGGGGAGCTTGGGGGGCGTGAAGTGCCCCCACCAACCAGGTGTTGGGGTGGCGCAAAGCGCCACCCCAACAGCTAGTCTTATATAGGTATTGTATAAAACAAATTCTAATAACTCAAAAATCATATCCAAGCTGTAACATCTCAGGTTAATTGTAGTCTTAAAGCAATTTGTCCATATTGTAACCTAGCTTTCAGAGTGAGAACATCTGAAATAACTGGATTATATTGATTCGGAGTTCAAAGGAAAAGGATTTGGTTTGAATTGGATATTTATGAACTGTGAGTAAAACCGGTCTACTTTAGTGTGACGAAAATAACGAATTCAGTTACTTTGAAAAGGATTATTTTGAAACTAATTTTATCGGATGTTAGCTGTTTAACAGCATGGTGAGTAATAATTTGATTTGATTTTGGACTTTGGCTAATTGTCCATATTTGTTGGTTATACCATTATGACGGAGTATGTACATTCGTCGGTGTTGAATTTCGTGCAATCAAATCTTAAAAAAGGATTAAGTGATGAAGTTATTGCTAACCATGCTGTTGGGTTTTTCGATGAGAAGTCTATTATGGCGGCCAAAATAGAACTTTGGTCTCATGTTTACGAGGGTGAACGTGTGCAAAGACGCCAAGGCGATCAAGCTAATTACCGTCACATTAAGGACATGATGGAAATCTTCCAGAAATGCGACAGCGAAAATTTGTCTTTGCCTACATACGTGATTATTTTACCTACCGAGGTTCCTGTTATTCCTGCTGTGGCTTATTCTAGCTTCGCCTCAAAGCTTGTAAGCATTGATTCGGAACTTAAGCAAATCCGTGAGAAGATTTCGTCGTATGATCTTAAATTCCCCTCTCTAGCAGCCCTGGCGCTCAGTCATTGAATCCCGATCTGACGACCGTTGTTATTTCTAAAGTCCCATCAGAATTAGATAATCCTGCCAAGCGTCGCGAAATAATAGACTCTATTCCAGGTCATGAATGTATTCACAGCATTAAGCCCTCTGGCGATAAGCTAGTGGTACGAATTGACAAGATTGCTGCAAGGAACTTTTGCAATGCCGTTCCAAATGTAATGAGAGATTGTGACGTCAAAGTAAAAGAAACGAAATATATTGGAATCATTAAAGGTATACCGACCAATTTTGATGAGGAAATGTTAATTGATTGCAATAATATTACTCATGCGAAGCGAATAGGCAATTCTTTGGCTGTTAGAGTGATTTTTTAAAACGCTGTTGCGCTGGCTGATGCACTTCGACTTGGTATAAAGATTGGGTATAAGATATGTCGAGTTTACGAATACCAACGCCCACCCAAATGCTGTTATAATTGCCAATCACCAAATCACTTAAAATCAAATTGTGATAAAGAAAAATGCTGCTCCCGTTGCGCAGGGCAACATGAATCCTCGCCTGATTCTCCGTGCCAGGCTACACCAAAATGTGCGAACTGTCAATGCAATCATGTGTCATTCTCAATGAAATGCCGAATTCTTCGTGAACTTCTGTCGAAACCATCGTCCTATACTAGAAAATGAGTGCTAAGACTAATTTCACTATATGTTCGTTCAATATTAACGGTACTAAGGATAAAGACGTTTCTTTAGATCAGAAATTAGAAAATTTTGATGTTTTATTCTTTCAGGAGCATCTCCTACCTTTAGTGAGCTTAAACTCCCTACAGAGAAGTAGCGAACACTCAGTTTTTTCTAAAAGTGCACGCAAAACCTCTGGCAGACCATCAGGTGGCCTAGCATGTTTAATAAAAAAGACGCTGTTTTCACCACCCCCTTTATGCTATCACGAGAGTGTTTGTTATATTGCTATTCGTCTTGCCAACCTTGTCCTCATTAATGTTTATCTCCCCTGCGACCAGAAATCCCTCCGAAGTTTAACTAAATTTACAAAATTTTGCGCATTTATAAAAAGTCTTTTGAATGGCATTGAGAGTAGTGGACTGGATTGGTTATTAATCGGTGATCTGAACTGTAACATTAACTCTTCATCAGTGCGGACTGAGCTCCCTTTCAGACATTGACCATTGTATCGTTTCTTCTGGTCTCATCTGTGGCGAAGTCCATGTTGATCAGGATGAGCGTGATTACGACCATCTCCCCCTATCCCTCACTGTTACCCTTAATGCTACTGCGGAGAAGAAACTTCGTCCCAATTCTAGAAAATGGATTTCTAAAAGAGAATGGAACAAAGCTGACTGGCCGCTTTATTTTTCTACGCTTGTTAGCCTTCTATCAACGATTAAAGTCCCTTTTAATCTGTTGTGTACAAGCGTTGGGTCCCCACAAGCCAGAATTCAGCTTAATATTTATTATAGCCACATTGTATCGCGCTTAAAGAGGTCTGAAGAAGTAGCTGTTCCCCTATGTCGCTTTAGAGCAAAAACAAGAAGTTCAATTTGGAAGAATGACCCAGAGCTCAAGACAATAAAAAATCGGGCTAAGTTGTGGCTAAAAATTTGGATAGCTTCCGGCCGCCCCTTAAGGGGTAATGTTTTCGATATTAAACAAAGAACAAAGCTTGATTTTAAACGCTATCTTCGAAAAATTAGGTACAGTGGTGCTGAATTTCCTAAGTCTCCTAGCCAGTGGAAAAAAGTGATCAATGTCGCGAAGTTTGATAGATCGCCTACGGCTGACCGAATCCCTAATGTATCATGGATCAATCATTATAGTAACATTTTCGATACAGTGATATATGCGGTTCATTTTGGTTTTGCCAAGCTCTGTTCTAATCTGTTGCCTAACAAAATCATTCAAGGTCATGTACCTCCCGTTAGTGTTGACCGTGTCAAAAGAAGTGTAGAGAGACTTAAATCGAAATCTTATGATATAGACGGGATCAGTGCTTTTCACCTCAACACCGATTCGGAGGAATTAGTTTATCACTTGCAGTTAATTTTTCAGATGTGTTTATGCTCTTCTTTAGTCCCTGATTCTTTTTTAGTTGGTAACATTACGTCAATTTTGAAACGCGGTAAGGACCCAACTAGTTGCGCTTCGTATAGGCCTATTACGGTTGCTTGTACTTTAAGTAAAGTATTTGAATATGTTTTGCTCCCTGATCTCCTGTCTAATGTAGATTATATGTCTAATCAGTTTGGCTTTAAGCCGTATATAGGATGCCAACATGCTCATCGTGCTATAGTTTCGCTATTACTTGAAGCGCATAAAAATGGTTTTGAGGTTCATTTTTGTGCACTCGATGTTTCAAAAGCTTTTGATTCAATTTGTCATAGCCAACTTTGGTATTCTTTAATCCAACTTGGTGCAAATGTGTCTATTATATCAACTCTTCATTTTTGGTATGCTAATTCATATGTTCGACTCAAGTCAGGTGACACCTACGTTGGTAATATCCTCATCCGTTCTGGTCTTAGGCAAGGAGGAGTCTTATCCCCTTATCTTTTTAATGCTTGTCATTATTCTGTTTTGCCACGTATTAATCCATCATGTTTTTTAGGCCTAACTAATCTTTCGTACATTGCGTATGCAGATGATTTACTTTTGATCAGCCGCACTAAATCTAGCCTAATTAAGTCGACCCAGCTTGTTTATAAGTCTTTTGAGGATATCGGCCTCAAACTTAATACTGAAAAATTTGAATATTTAGTTTTTAATGCTAAGCATCAAAGTAGTGATCTTGATTGTGGTTATTTTTCAGTTAATCTCATTTCTTCGATTCGGTGGCTTGGTATTAGTATTTGTTCATCTTTAGTGGCTTTTCGATCCTGTGGGCTAAATGATATTAAAAGTAAACTTAAAAAAGGGTACGCGAAAATTGTCCCGAACCGAGGCAGATTTTCACGAAAGGCTTTATCCAGACTTTATTCTACATATTGCGATCATTCTATATTGTTTCTTTCCGGTTTGCGCCCGTTGTTTAATAATCAAGATTTGCAGGGCATAAGAGTTATGTATTTTAGTTATTGTAAATATTTATTGTATCTGCCGCGTTCTTATAGAAATCAGAAGATTATCAGAAAGTTTTGTGCCACTGATATTATTTTCGTTTATAAAAAACTCTATGCTAGATTAGGTGCTGAGGCCTGTCAACGCTTGGGCCCTTACCACCCTTTGATTAGACTGTATTAATTGTATTGTTTGTGTTATTTCGTTTTTCTTTCCTTAATGTTTTTACTCCGCTTAATTTGTCAAAACAAGCGGGTAACAAATAAATTATTATTATTATTATTATAGCTTTTTTATTATAAGTGTATATATGTATGCAAAGATTGAATCAAAATGTTTGCTATTTATCCGTCTGAATCAGACCAAGCTCCGCTCTGAACAATAAATTCATTTGCAAGATGGAGTTAGAAAATAACGGTAATACCACTAACGTTGAAAGATTAACGATTTTACCTTCGTCATATGCTGGCAGTCTCCGTCATATGCATTAATACACTCATGATGCTATTGCGTATGTTCGTCTCTGCAGTCGTCCAGATTTAGTTATTACATTTACTTGTAATCAATTTTGGGACGAGATTCAGCAGCCTTTACTTCAAGGACAATCGGCGGTTCATAGACATGACATTACGAACCGTGTCTCCCGGAAAAGGTTGAAATCACTGATAAACAGCATAGTAAAACTTAAAGTTTTTGGGTCAGTGCGATGCTGGATGTACTCAGTGGAATGGCAAAAACGAGGATTGCCACACAAATATATTTTAATCTGGCTACATGATAAAATTATTTGTAATGAAATTGACGATGTGCTCTCCGCTGAAATACCTGACGAAAATGTCTATAAGGTCTTATATGATACTGCGGTAGAAAATATGATACATGGACCTTGCGGTGGACTGAATGAAAAATCATCATGCATGACCAAATGAAGGTGTATAAAGCAATATCCTTGACTTTTAGTACCCAACGCAATTACCGGCAGTGATGGTTACCCACAATATAGAAGAAGATCTACTGGAGATGGTGGTAAAACAGCAATAAAGAAGCATGACGGTACCACCATCGAAGTAGATAACCAGTGGGTTGTTCCACATTCACCTTTGTTATCAAAAGCATTTAATGCTCACATAAACTTTGAATACTGTAAGTCCGTAATGGCAATCAAATACATATGTAAATACGTCAACAATGGCAGCGACATGGCAGTTTTTGGTTTGCAGTCCAAAATCAGTGATATCGATGAAATCGTACAATATCAGGCTGGAAGATACATAAGCAGTAATGAAGCTGTTAGGCGAGTTCTTTTATTTCCGATACATGAACGAAGTCCAGCTGTTGTTCACTTAGCGGTACATTTACAGAATGTACTGCTTTGTTTTCGTTATGTCAAAATGATTCTTTTGCAAAAAAACTGCTGTATACCAAAGTACCTTCGTATTATACGTGGAATGCTAAAAAAAATCATTTATACCTCGAAAACAGGATAAGTCAGTCGACGGCCAACCTACCATCTTCAAAGATACCGCGATAGGAAGACTCTACACCATTCACCCCAATCAACAGGAATGCTTCTTTCTACGCCTGCTTTTGGTGAATGTACCCGGTCCAACGTCATTTGAGTATTTGAGAACTGTAAACGGTACTATACATGACACTTACCGTAGTGCATGCCAAGCTCTGAATTTATTGGAGAATCACCAACACTGGGATAACTGAATCAATGACACGTGCGAAACGTCAACTCCAAGTCAAATTCGTGCATTGTTTGATATCACACTAAGTTCGTGCTATCCTTCAGAGCTCCTACAGAGTTATGGGAGAAATATAAATCGAAAATGGCCGAGGACATACTCCATCGAAAATGCTTACAGACGTTGTTTATGATAGATATGACCTTTGATTTTACTTCAGAAATTTATAACTACACTTTAGTTATTATTTTAGATTCATGCGTATGTATGGCAAACAAACCTCTTCAGGATTTGGGAATGCCTTCACATAATCGTAACGCTGCTGTTTCGACATGTGTAGAATTGGACCGTGAACAAAGTTACAACACGAGTGACCTATTGTCGCATGTACAAAATAATATTTCTAAGTTAACGTCTGAGCAAAAAGACATTTATGATAAGATAATGCATTGTGTAGAAAACAACGTTGGAGAAATCTTCTTTTTTGATGCCCAAGGAGGTACTGGTAAAACGTTTGTGATAAAATTGATTCTGGCGTCAATTTGATCAAAAACTGACACAGGGCTCGCAAATGCGTCGTCCAGAATAGCCGCAACGTTGCTGCCTGGTGGAAAAACTGCTCTTTCCGCTTTGAAATTGCCTCTGAATTTACATTCTAGAGAAACTCCAAAGTGCAATATTTCCAAATCATCTGGGATGGGTTGAGTTTTGCAGCAATGCAAACTTATTATTTGGGATGAGTGCACAATGGCACACAAAAATCGCTCGAGGCTCTGGAGCAATCATTACGAGATTTGCGAGGAAATTCGAAAACCTTTGGCAGCATAAAGTCTGCGTATCTTTAAAAACCAATAGTATATATATACAGTAAAATATTCAAAATAAATGAGGATCAGACTGGATCAGCCTTTAAAGAAAATTGATTTTGGATCGAAAGCTGTCGTGGAGTGAACAAGTCACTGCTAGAGTTAATGCAGCTAAGCAGTTGCATTAAGCAGTTGCGACTTATATCATCAGAAAAACCAACATGAGGTTTAAAACCACTGGCTGTAAGAAAATTATATAAAGGTGTCATTGAAAGCACTATACTATACGCCGCGCCTGTGTGGGTTTTAGCCGTAAGGAAAAAAATTATTCAAAATGCACTAAGATCCGTACAAAGAATGTCAATGATTGCCGTTTAAAAAAGTTTCCGATCTAAGAAAAGAGATACATTGACAGCGGTCGCTGGATGTCTTCTTCTCGATCAACGTACAATTGAAGTATCTTTGAGCAGATATTTTCCAAAAGGTAGACCAAAGTATTGGCCTAGTCGAGAAAATAGGCGTTCTGGCATTTGTTTCAGGTCAATTTATTATCATTTTATCAACTTAATTTTTTAAGTGACCAATTTATTAACTTTGATAAGGAAAATTACAAGATATAATTTTATCTCGATGGTTTCCAACCTTTGAAATCACAGCCAGGCTGTGGACAAAACACTTTTAAAAAAGTCAATGATTTAAAAGCAGCGGCAAAGATATCCCCATCTTTAAAGTTTACACAAGTTATTACATGTCATTCTATATTAAATTCATTTTTCTGTAAAATTTAGCAAATCAATTCGCCTGTATGTGTCGGTGGTAAAGAAGAAACTATGAATCGTGTCATTTTTGATTGTCCCTTATACATACCAGCTAATTTTTCATTAAAAGTAAATTTAAGTTTTTATAGCGCAAGGTTCCTGTTTGATCTAAATTTGGTGTAGCATGTGAAAGAGGTAAGTCGTTTATTCATGAATTTTATCAACAAATTGGTCGCCTAGACTCTTAGAATCGTGGAATTTAGAAATCATTATTAGGTTACGTGTATTTTATATCTATGTGTGGTAAAAGAATTATGTTGCTTTCATTTTTTTTTACTATTGCTTGAATCTTCCATATTGTTTAGCTTTAGAATAGAAAGTGAAACATCCTTTGTGGGTAAAATTACTAAATAATTTCATTCATTCATTCAATCGAATTGTATATTCAAACTGCTATGTATTTTTGGACAAATCAATGGGTACAGAATCATGAATCCGAATCCTCCTTGATTTTGAAAATACCTTTTTGGTAGTTCATTTAGAAAATGGAAAAATTACCCCTCCTCCCAAATATTCAACAAAATATATTTTACCCTACCAGATTAATAGAAGGGCATTAAAATGGGATTATCCTCTATTTTGATATTTTCTTTTGATAAAGGGTTTTCAGTTTAATAACAAAGCGGAGGGTCAATTTGAGAAAACAAACTAGAAAAACAACCAACGAAAAACCAAAATAAAAGATAAAATTGAATAAAAGCTGAAATTATCAGAATTAAAACTTAATACCTCTTTTCGATCGTTTCTTCTTTATTTTATATTGTACCATCCTTATCAAAACATCATCTGTCCCTATTTTCTATCCGCCACCTCTCTTGATAGCGAGAACCCAACCGAACACGTCAGAATGGAAAAAGCTCTCGCTGATCTATATCATTTGAAATGTAATAATATCACAGTAATCGACTACATTCAGTGTTTTGGGCTATGTGTGATAGTATTACCCAATTGCCAAGAAAAGGGAGGGCAAAAAGCATACATGACATGAAATGGTAGATCGCTGTTTCTTTTAATTTGCAATCGTGATTCCCAACATGGGTTCCATGCCTCACTGGGAGGAGGAGGAGGGCTTGAGAATCTTGGTGGATCATGTGCAGGACATGTACCCTTCGGTTGACTGTACTCTAATGCCCTAATTTTGAAGAAAAAGAAACATTCATATTGAGTCCCATTCACAAAATCGTTTGAGAACCTTTACACTATTGCTTCTTAAAAAAAATTAAAATAAAGATAAAATCTATCAATTGAGTATTTTCATGTTAAAATTCTTTTTTTTCTTCTTCCTTCCTCAGAATTTTTTTTCTGGCAACATTAAAGTGATCAGCATTTAAAATGCTTTCTGTCAGACTAGTCTTGTAAGCAAATGCTTTGACAATTATGTTTTTTGTGCATACTAAAGAAGTCTTCAGTTTCCTGTTTCTTTTTGTTTTACCATGTGGGTTTTGTACCCTTTTTGTGACAACTATTCCTTTCACTCCCTTGACTTGTTTCATCTCCAATTTCATTGACATTAGATTAGAGGCAAAAAAATTATTGCATTATGTAAAATCTATGCAATCAATCAAGTATTTGGTGGCTTTTCCACTCAGTTTTTATGCGTAAGATTTTTGACTGTAAATCCTACTAAACAAACTAAGAAGAGATTTTAAAAAAAAATCTAGACGGTGTCAGTATTTATTGTTTTTCATTCTTTAGTGGAAAGTTTTAATCATTTTTAAGCTAGTAATTCGCTTAGAATTAGACTTGAATTTTGAATTTGTCTGCGTATCTTTAGGAATCAATAGTATGCATATACAGTAAAATATTTAAAATACATGAGGATCAGACTGATTGGCCTTTAAAGAAAATTGATTTTTTAAACCAATTTTAATAAAAGTAGACAGTGCGGTAGCATTTTATTTGTATCCTTTATCACAAGAAACAAACCAACAACAAGAATTCTCAAAAGCTCAAATAGATAAAAAGTGCTTCTGCGTGTGGGATACTTACAGATAGCGATGAGATCATCAAATAATTTATAAAATATTAAAATAGACCGCTGCCAAAAATTGGAGTGGATTGAATACCTCTATCCTGTATCTTGATTGGCTGATTGTAGAGCCAGCGAACATAGCCCAATTTGCAGCTCTTAGAAAATGAAACTCTTAGAAAAGTAAACTCTTAGAAAAGTAAACTCTTAGAAACAGAAAACTCTTAGAAAAGTAATGTTATTTTATATTCAAACTAATATGTATTTTTGGACAAATAAATGAGTGCAGAATCATGGGTCCGCATCCCCCTAGATTTTGAAAATACCTTTGTGGTATTTCATTTAGGAAATGGAAAAAAATACCCCCCCCCCTATGTTTTGGAAAATAAATTTTACCCTACCAGTTGAATAGAAGGGCATTAAAATGGGAGCCCTTCTATCATCCTCCATTTTGATGTTTTCGTTTGATAAAGGTTTTCATTTTAACAACAACGTGGAGGCTCAATTTGAAAAAAAATTTAAATAAAACCAACGAAAAACCGAAAATAAAAGAAAAAATTCAATAAAAGCTGAAATTAGCAAAATTAAAACGTAATACCTCTTTTCGATAGTTTCTTCTTTATTTTACAGCGTATCATCCATCTAAAAACATCAGCTGTCCTTTCTTTCTATCCGCCCCCTCTCTTGATAGCGAGAGGAACCCAACTGAACACGTCAGAATGGAAAAGGCCCTCGCTCATCCGTATCATTTGAAATGTAATATTGCTGCAATAATCGTCTGCTTGGAGTCTTTTGGGCTATGTTTGGTTGTGTAATCCAATCAGAAATAAAGGTGATTGTGATATTACTACCCCAATAGATGCCAAGAAAAGGGAGGGCGAAAATTATATATGTCAAGAATTGTAGATCGATGTTTCTTTTAGTTTGCAACCGTGATTCCCATCATGGCGCCCATGTCTCACTGGGAGGGGGAGGAGGGCTTGAGAATCCTGGTGAGTCATGTGCAGGGCAAGTACCCTTCAGCTGAATATAATCTAGAGCCTTTATTTTGGAAACAACGCTCATATTGAGATACACTAAGGCCTCTTAAAAAAGAAAAAACTAAAGATAAAATCGATCAATCGAGTGTTTTTATATTATTATTCTTTTTTTCTTCTTCCTAAACTCGGAATTTTTCTGGCAACATTAAAGTGATCAGCATCGTAAAATATTTTCTGTCAGACTAATCTTGTAAGCAAATGCTTGGACACTTGTGTTTTGTTGTGCATAATAAAGAAAAGTCTTCAGTTTTTGTTTCTTTTAGTTTTAAAGTTTGGGTTTTGTACCATTTTTTTGACAGACGTTCCATTGGCTCCCTTGATTTTTTTTCATCTCCAATGTCATTAACATTAGATTGGAGGCGAAGAAATTCTTGAAACATTATCAGAGACCAGTTGCACACGCTGTGAATGGCATTGGTGTTTTACGCGATGTAATGGACTTGATTGGAAAGGTTTCAATCAGAACTAACGTAAGCCACATTTAGTCCCTCTTTAAATCAGGTTTTACTTGCTTAATTTGTTGCATGGCTTCGCTTCCATTAGATTTTCCAAAGATGATTAGAAGGAAACAAGGTTAAAAATATCCGGTTTTTGTGAAGCAGGCAATCACAAATTTAAGGGAAAAAACAAAATAATATTTGATGCACTAGTAAAAAGTGTGTGCTTACAAGTGCATTTTGTGTTTTCATTTTCTTCAAAAAAGCTCTTCAAAAAGATCTTCTTAAAGCTCTCCAGTGTCATTGACATTAGATTGGAGGCGAAGAAATCCTTGAAACATTATTAAATAAAAAAAAACAAGTCTTTTTAACTGAAAGTAAGGAGCGACATTAAAACTTAAAACGAACAGAAATTACTTCGTATATGAAAGAGGCTGCTTCCTCATCAACACCCCGCTCTTTACGCTAAAGTTTGACTCTTTCTCTCAATTCTTCTTTTTAAAACAGTAAAAAAACTTTAGCGTAAAGAGCGGGGCGTTGATGAGGAAGCAGCCTCTTTCATATACGAAGTAATTTCTGTTCGTTTTAAGTTTTAATGTCGCTCCTTACTTTCAGTTAAAAAAACTTGTTTTTTATATTTAATTTCTGAACGTTTTTGAATCAATGCATGTTTTAATTTTGGCTCTCCGCAGAGGAATAATTAAAACGAAATTTGAATTAATTTTTTTTTGGCTAAATGGCTTTCTCACAATTTTGATCGAATGACTTAGAGAAAAAAAGAGTGGAGGAGGAAGCCTAGTTGCCCTCCGATTTTGTGGTTAATTAAAAAGGCAACTAGAACTTTTAATTTTTTACGAATCTTTTTATTAGTAAAAGATTTACGTAACTTATAAATTAGCTTACGTAAAGAACTTTTGTATTCTCATATTTTTATTACATATATGAGGGGGTTCACCCCCTCGTCAGTACCTCGCTCTTTACATTAAAGCTTAAATTTTGTCCCAATTCATTAAGAATGACCCCTGAATCACAAAAGCCGTAGAATAAATAGTTGAAATTACTAAAAATACACTAGCGTAAAGAGCGAGGTATTAAGAGGAGGTGAGCCCCTCATATGGGTAATAATTTCTGTTTGTTTTAAGTTTTAATGCTGTTCCTTACTTCCAGCTGAAAAAACTTTTCCATATTTATTTTTTCATTGTTTTTTTAAATAATGCTAGTAAATCCTGCGCTCCCTTCATGGAAATTTTCTTCCCCCATGACAAATTCTCGATGGTAATGTTCCCCCAGCATATCCCACTCTTCTCAACCCCTCCCCCAAACCTAAAAAAAATCCTCCTGAAAACGCCTGTACACTTCCCAATAACCATTACTATATGTAAGCACTGGTCAAAGTTTGTAACTTGTTGCCCCTCCCACGGGGACTGTGGGGGAGTAAGTCGTCCCCGAAGACATAGTTATAAGGTTTTTCGACTACGCTGAATAAAATGGCTATCTCAGAATTTTGATCCGTTGACTTCGGCAAAATAATTAGCGTGGGAGGGGGCCTAGGTCCCCTCCAATTTTTTGGTCACTTAAAAAGGGCACTAGAACTTTTCATTTCCGTTAGAATGAGCCGTTAAGAAAAAAAACACGTATCCGTGATCTGTCTTCTGGCAAAAAAAACAAAATTCCAAATTTTTGTAGATATGAGCTTGAAACTTCTACAGTAGGGTTCTGTGATACGCTGAATCTGATGGTGTGATTTTCATTAAGATTCTATGACTTCTAGGGGGCGTTTCCTCCTATTTTCTAAAATAACGCAAATTTTCTCAGGCTCGTAGCTTTGATGGGTAAGACTAAACTTGATGAAACTTATATATTTAAAATCAGCAGTAAAATGCGATTCTTTTGATGTAGCTATTGGTATCAAAATTCCATTTATTAGAGTTTTGGTTACTATTGAGCCGGGTCGCTCCTTACTACAGTTCGTTACCACGAACTGTTTGATCAGAGACCAGTTGAACACACTGTGAAGGGCATTGGTGTTTTACGTGATGTAATGGACCTGATTGGACAGGTTTCAATCAGAACTAATGTAAGCCACATTTAGTCCCTCTTGAAATCATGTTTTACTTGCTGAAATCGTTGCATGGTTTCACTTCCAATAGATTGTCCGAAGAAATTAGTAGGGAATAACATTAAAAATATCCAGTTTTCGTGAAGCAGGCAATAACCATTTGATTTGATAATAATATTTGATAATTTTTCATGTTCTTCTCTTCTTATTTTGTATTAATTGAAAAAAACGGGTTGTCCAAAAAATAATTTTTTCGCAAAAAAGTAAAGCAATATCAAAACTCAAAGCGAGGAGGAATAAAGTAATACAATAAATCAAAGCTTAAAAACACACAGAAATTACTGTGAAAATTAAAATGAAGAAAATGTCAATGATTGACCCCGTCAACCAAAAACGTAGTAAATTTATAGTAGAATAAATATAAATAGATGAATCTTTAAACTAACAATAATTCAAAATTATTAATTAAGTAAAATTTGATTTGAGTTGACGGTCATTGAAAATATGCCGTTCCATTTCATAGCTTCATTGAACCAAATTTGTTTGGTTTCGTTTATTTCTGTTAAGTTTTACAGCAAAATACTTTTGATCAAAAGTATCAGTTTCCCGTAAAATAAAATAAGCATTTCCTTTAAAATTACCATCACAAGCTAAACTGTACGACATAGATATTATAAGTTAATAAATGAAGCGGTAAGTTCAATCTTATAAGCAATAGAAACAACTGTTACCGAAAGTTAGAGTGAAATACAGGAAAAACACACCAAACACAAGACTAAATTTAATTGAGAAACAATTCTTTGAAATTGACAAGACTTGGAAGCTTGGATAAACAGTTAAGTGAGGAAAATCAATTGTTTCCAGCAAAGAATGACAAATTAAATGGCCAACTCATAAAGGCAGTATCCAGAAAAATTCTAAAACTCACAGTAATAACTCCGGTGAAAGTAGGCGAAAGATATGGTTCCCTTCAATTTATTTGTACGTTTTAGTTCGTTTTTAATGGGTTGACAATAAGTGGTCCTGTTTCGCAAACAAAGTTAAAGGAAAAAGTATTGGTTTTGATCTCCTTATTTATTTTTCTCCTGTTCTTTTGCTTTGCTTTTTTTATTTTTGCTATTAGTTTTCAATTATGATTCAAATTCTTAATTCGTATTATTTAAAATTCACCGTGAGCTTGTTTTGGATGTTTCTAACTCTGTCGGGTACTTTTGAACTCTCTATGGCAGTTTAATTCGTGTTGCCGTACCTTACACACTTATCCCACATTTGCCTCGAGCGATACCCAAGACATCAGGAAAGAGCTACCAATTGTTCGTCTGATTTTCTGCTCTGACGAGGTCAACCTTATTGAGGCTGGGGTTGTGTTGGCTAGCATTTGGTTCTGGAATATTCGTCAGAGAGCATCTATGGGTCTATCTCTGGTAAACAGGACGACCCACAAATTTAGTTTGCTATTTCAAAAAACCTCCCCCCCCCCACCCCCTCCCTATAAATACATTCTAAGTGATAATACATTTATCAGTTAATACATTTAAAGTGATAAACTTTTTAGAAGAGATTACCCTCCAGGAATGATTAAATAATCCTTAAACGAATATTAAACTCTAACTTTAAAGAGGGATTAAAGGGTGATGGTCACCTTTGTCGTAATCAATAGAGTCCTATGTTGTCTTTTTTCCTTCAGAGTGTTGTGGCCCTTATAGTGTGGCTTGTCGACTGTACTATACCCGCCATACCACGTCAAGTCCGTTATGAAACACAGAAAAATTCTTGGAGACGTTTGGTGGAATAGTTTTGTCCCCCGGAAGAGGATGTATAAAAGAAGTTGTTTCGACAGTTCTGAACTAACATTCATTCAGTGAACATCTGCATTAGCACTATAAATTTTAAGCCGGATTAACTCTGACAAGTAAATTCTTTGACATTTTTTCAAAGAATTCGGAGTAATAGCATCATTTTGCAAGCGCTTTACAAAATTGGATGTGAATTATCTTGGGCGTTCGTTTATCTATTTTTAAAAAATTATAAACATTATTGAATATAATGGTTAAAAAAAGCGGGAAGCGATCAAGAAAAGTTATTTACAGAATTCTAGAGGATCCTCGGAGTCGAATAATACTATCTCAAAGTTAGATAAAATCCTTGAAATAGTCGAAGAAACTAAAAATAATGTCTAAGAAATAAAATTGGAAATTGTTGACATTAAATCTGGTATAGAGTCCCTAAAATCTCGCCTGGAAGATCTAGAATTAGCAAGAACGGCCACAGAAAATGAATTATCTAGTATCAAGCAGGAAATATCCGCATTACGAAACCAAATTGAAAAGGAGCGTGGTTTGGGCGAATTAGCTTCTAGAGTTCTTGTGTTAGAAAACATGATAGAAGAAGGAATGTTATTATATGGAACATTAAAAGTGAATCTGAATCAAGGGCTAAAGACCTTGTTGATACTTTACTTTCCCACCTTGGATTTAATATCCGGTTTGAGCTACTTGAGTTTACGGATAGATTTATCAAAATCCAGCTTAAGGATGATAAGGACAAATTCTGTATGCTTCAGGGAAACAAGAAGTTACATGAAAACCGGTTCGAAAGAGGAGCTGGACGTGGATCCCCTTATATCTCTGTGACAGATGATGTGACAAAAGGAGTTCATGACATTCGCAGTTCCCTTAGAATTAAACAAAAAGAATCTAGAGCAAAGAGACTTAGTTCTTGGATCCCCCCAGAGGTCCCACCTGTATTATGCTTAATTGATAACGAAGAAAAAGTAAAGCTTAAGAGGTATAAAGTTTCTACGTGAAATACATGTATGAGAAATAGTTATATAGATAGAATAGATAGAAATACTCGCTTTGTATTTTTGTAGTGGATTTATAGTTTATGATGAGTATTTGTGATTTGGAAATCTTACAAATTCTATCGAAGCTCTGATTAATAATTTTTGAAGTGCCAAGTGTGCTGTCATCAGCACAACAAACAATGACATCAGAAGACAGTGAACTATAGTTGGTACTATGGGCAAATGATGGCTTAGGATGAAAAAATCTACAACAATTAATAAGTCTCTGCTTTTTTACTACATAAAAAGAACATTTGCATTGTTAAAAAATAGCACTGGCCCTAAAACTGATCCTTGAGGGACACCAAAATTCACTTGTTAGGGTGAACGGAGAAATGGATCGACAGGAAATAACCTATCATTCAAATAAGACTGAAACCAAGAAAATACATTACACCTAATGCCAAAATAAGACATCTTCGATTAACTAATTTAAAAATAATTTAAATTAAACACCTAATTTAAAATAAATTCTAGACGGTGTCAGTATTTATCGTTTGTCTTTCTTTAGTGGCAAGTTTTAGTCATGTTTAAGCTAGTAATTCGCTTAGAATTAGAATTGAATTTGAACTTTGTCTGCGTATCTTTAGGAATGAATAGTATACAAATATTAATAGTATCATAAATATTAAAATATTCATCAAGTATCTGTAACCAAGTGGAATATCTGACGTCGGTGAATAAATAGAATTGACTGTAGTTTTTGTCCGCTACATAAATTAAACTTTCTCCATTATTAAAAAAAGACCATGTCATATAAAATCAAAGAGCAGTATGCTAGTTTGGCAATAATAAGGATTATAATGGCACAAAATTGTATCCGTATTGGCAAGACCTGTGAAAAGTAGAGCTTTTAATTTGTTCGTTACATTCCAAGGAATGTTTATACAAGACCAGAATTCAGGGGATAGCTATATCTCTAATGATGAAGAATCTCGAATAATGGCAATGCTCACCCTAATGAACGGTCAGTTAGCAAACATAGACCCAATTTCATCAAAAAAAGCGGGAATAAATGGGGGACGAGCCCAGTTATCAAATAAGTTGGAGGGAGTGATTGCTGAAGTTAAGGCAGAAAATATAAATACGCAGCGAGAAGTGGATTCTCTAAGAACTGAACTGGAGAAGTTGCGACTTAAAATGAGTAATGTGGAAGCTGATTCGAAACGAACAAATGTAATTTTGTGTAACCATGATCCGTCAAGACGAGCACAGACATTACTTGAAGATGTAGTTGCCACTTCTAACCAGTTTATACCGAATGCCTCGATATATCTTAGCGACATAAAAATGTCTACCGTATTAAGTGAAATCAAAACCCCCACCCCATTTTTGTTAAATTTACGAGCGCTTTTTGCCATGATCTTTTTCTGAAGTCAGGTTAACATTTTAAACACGCAAAAATTTGGATTACGCCTGTATACACAACACGAGAATTCCTTGCGAGAAAGAAAATGAAATTTACCCTTGAGGCAGTGAAATCAGCGGGATAAGAGGTAAAGTTGCGTGGTATGCAATTGTTTGTAGAGAATAAGGGTTCTCTATTACACACATTGAGTACATTGCTTCGAAAAAGTGAAGACTCGTCCGAAGTTGTGCTAGAAGGTTCCTTGAAGATAAGGAATCAAATAAAAAATGAAAGAGGTGTCAAAGCTGGTTTTATGATAAATGATTGTACTCATTATATATATGTGTAGAGATGTGGTAAGTGGTGCTTATATGGACAGAAAAGTGCCGAATGTAAAGAAACTACTATCTGATCCTGTTACATGGAGAACCAAGAATACGGAACATGTGATTCAACTCGTCCATGCTGCCATTCTTGTCACGTGAAAGGTTTGAAAGCGGATGGCCATGTATCCTATGATATAAAAAAAATGTCCCACTGCTTAAAACCCCATATACTATTCTCATGACTAACATTCCCTCGACAACAGTCCGTTTGAAGTTCTTGCGAACCTACCCCTGTGACAGCGTTTCATCAATTGACAAGTTGAAGAGCCGTTCATCTTTAGTAATTGGTGCTAAAGGCCAGCCCCTTGTGGTCGGACGTTAACAATGCCAGTAAAAGGGGTAGAGATATGGAACAATTTTTAGTTCGTAATATTTTGGTCGTGATATATAATCCTTCTGTTGCTACATATAGACGTACGGGTAGTACCAGTCATTTCAAAAATTGAAATGAAAAATCTCAGCTATTGCCGAAATTGTATGACTGGAGTGTATTAGACTACCCCTCACTATCCGATCACAGTTATATCACATTCTCACTCAATTTCGGAAAAAACTGAGCTTCAACAAACCTCAGGCCCTGTTCGCTATAATTATAAAAAGACTGATTGGAATATTTCTAGCAGAGTATTATCACATGATATAGATATTATTTATAGTTTGTCCGTTTGTTCACGGCAAGACATGGATGTTATAGTTTCCAACCTGACAAATTTAATCCAAAAATGCACTGAAAGTTCAAACCCCAGGAAGAGGTATTGTAAATTACCTAATTATAAACGATGGTGGAATTATGACCTAACCCAACTCCGTAGAAACTTTCGTAGAGCAGATAGAGCTTACAAAAAATTTAAATGTCTAGAATTAGAAGTGAAAATATTAGATGCAAAAAAAGACATTATAGGAACGCAAACAAAAAAAGCTAAATTTAATGATTGGAAACGATTTTGTGCCGAACAGGCGAGTGTAGACCTTTGGAATACTATCCATAAGGTCTGTGGCTCAAAACCTTCCCCTGTATTACTTATTCATATACAAAAGTGACGGGTCTCAGACCTCTTTGTATGCAGAAGCTGGCAAAGTACTGTTAAAGAAGTGGTTTCCGACTAATGATTTAGGTGAGTTTTTACCATAAAAATATAAAAAATAAAGTGAAAGAAAAATTAAACTTCTGTGAAGAAGCCGCTGAATCTATTGCACTAGATCTACTAGAGGACATAGTAAAGTCTCTTGGTCCGGGTGGAATAGTAAGTTCAGTCATACAGAAAAATTTCAAAGTACTATCTCTAACGCTTTTAAAAATCTATATCCATTTTTGTCATTGAAGTATTTTCCGAGAGAGTGGAAAGAGGCGAATGTAATCGTTCTTTTAAAACGAGTAAAATCAAACTATGGTATATCTTCATCGTATAGGCCTATTAGTCTTTTGTCACACCTTTGAAAATTTTTTTGAGAGTTTTTGAGACAAACCTTGAGCGTGAATGGGTATCAAATGAACAGTTTGGATTTGTTAAAATTAAATCAACAATAGCTGCTTTAGATCAACTGGTATACTCATTAAATTTTTTTTTTATATTAAAGGTGCTTTGATAAGGTGTGGCATCCTGGAATTTTGTATAAATTGGTTGAAAAGGGTTACGATTTATCGTTGATTAAGATTATCAAAAGTTATTTGAGCGATAGGTGTGTTATGTATGGTAATAATTCTGATTTTTTCAACACGTTTGTAGAAAAATCCTGTCCTCAGGGTGGGATTTATCCCCCTTTCTTTGGTTAATGAATGTAGATCAGCTACCGCGTTTCAATTTCAGGAGACATTGTCCAGCAGTGCTGTCACTTACTTGAAGTACTATTTAATAAAATTTTCCATTACATGTACTTGTATTTAAGTAAAAACTCTGGGGTGTACTTATTACTTGATACTTAAGTAAGATTACAAAATACTTATTACTTAAGATACTGATAATGTACTTGCTTTTCAAATACTTTACCTTTGACACAAAAATATTTTGTGCGTGTGCTTTTTCAATGTACAAGAAAACATCGCCTTTGAATTTAGAGTAAACTTAGATATAACTCCATGTCCTATTTTTGGATGTGAAATAAGGTATTTGTTTATGATGAAAAAAAATATAGTATGATAATCACTTGGTTTAATTTTGTTTAAAATTTATATAATAAAAATTTAAATTATTTCACAGTTCATTGGTCGACAGTGAGCTAACATCCTTTGTTTTTGTGCTAAATGTTGCATAATGTAGACCATTTGGGCTTATGTTCCTGACATTAGGGTTTAAGTTTTGTATCTTGTCAACTTATCTAGATTTCTACCATTTCATCATCTTAAGGACCATATTATTGGTAAGAATACTGAAGCTATGAATCCTTACCCATATTAATGTTGTCTGCAATAAAGAAGTCTGTGGAATTCTAGCTGGATCCAATGCAGGGTATTTTGTCAAATTCATTCCGGCAAATTCAGGTATTCAGACAAATCTGACTTCAGATTTGTCACTCCATTCATAAGTTATAGGCCTTACTAAATCAAAGGAAAACTCAAATTGGTTTAAACAAGAGACCCCCACTCCCTCTTTGAGATAGGGTTTGTGATACCACAATCTGATATGAGCCTTGATCCTAGGCATCTTTGGTCTAGCTTTCATTCGGATCCGTTTCTCCATTCGCAAGTTATACTAAATTAAACAGAAAACTTAATTTTTTCAAGAATTACAACCCACTCCCCCTTGATATATGTGAGGAACCCAAATTGAAAATCATGAAGAAAGTTTCTAGACTTTAGAAAAGTAAGGAGACGAGAAAGGATAGCCTTTTCGAAGATTTTATAAAACACTGATAAAATTAAAATGTGTCGATAATTTGCTGGATCTATTTAAAGAGCGAGTTAAAGAGTTAAAGACCAAGGTATTGACGAGGGGGTTAAGTTTTAATGCTGCTCCTTACTTTCAGTTAAAAAAACTAGTTTTTTTCTTTAATTAGTTCAGAGAAGAGGGTGAATTAGAATAAATGCAATAGTAAACAGTGAATGATGTAATGTATTTAGATTGCCTTGGATACATCAGAAAAATCTAGGGCTTTTTGGGCAATTTTCAGTTTGAGTGGCGGATATTTTACATATTTTACATAGAAAATGTAAATTTAGTTAAAATTATTAAAAATTTATAGCTAAAAAAAAGGGGTTCGAGATTTTTGGTTCTATCCTTTGACTGTAAAGTCACTGCCTGTAAATTCAGGCTCTGCAAACAGCACGGTATATAAATTATCCATTAGATGAGTTACAAACAAGGAAATGAAGCTTGAAGAGTTTTCATAGCCCTTGGCTACCTTTGTTGCCTTCGTCCCAGTAGCTTTCTTGGTTAGAAATTCTCAAGTCTAATTTTTCATCTTTTTAGTGTGCTCCGAGAAGCTGCATGCTCGCATTGATTAAACAATTGGTCCCAATTATGTTTGGACAAGAAATATTCAATTTGTTCAAGTTTGTGATTTTTTATAAAATAGTGCCTCTGATAATGAAGTGATGGAGACCAATTGAAACGGATGTACCAAATGAAACGGATGGCAAGAAAAAGCCATGGTGGGAGAACTATACTTTAAGTAGTTTTCCTCCTGAAGTTATTAGGAATTTGAACTTGGCAATGAGTAAGTAACATCCACACAATCAAAAAAGTATTTGGTGGTTTTTCCACTCAGTTTTTATGTGTAAGATTTTGACTGTAAATCCTACAAAACAAACTATAAAAAAGCATCTGATTTAAAAAGAAAATTCTAGACGGTGTCAATATTTATTGTTTGTCTTTCTTTAGGGGAAAGTTTTAATCATGTTTAAGCTAGTAATTCGCTTAGAATTAGTTTGAGTTTGGAATTTGTCTGTGTATCTTTAGGAATCAATAGTATACATATACAGCAAAATATTTAAAATTCATTAGGATCAGACTGATATGCCTTTAAAGAAAATTGATTTTTTAAAAGCCTATTCTAATAAAAGTAGACAGTGGGGTAGCATTTGATTTGTATCCTTTATCACAAGAAAGAAACCAACAACAAGAATTCTCAAAAACTCAAAAAGATAAAAGTGCTTCTGTGTGTAGGATATTTACATATAACGATGATATCATCAAATAATTTACAAAATATTAGAATAAACCGCAGCCAAAAATTGGTATGGATTGAATACACCTCCCCTTTATCGTGATTGGCTGATTATAGAGCCAGCGTACATAAGCCAATTTGCAGCTTTTAGCCAATGAGATTGATTGAGTAATAGAATTGTATATTTAAACTAATATGCATTTTTGGACAAATCAATGGGTGCAGAATCATCGGTCCGCATCCCCCTAGATTTTGAAAATACCTTTTTGGTATTTCATTTAGGACATGGAAACCCCCCCCCCTAATGTTGTGGAAAATATATTTTACCCGACCAGTTTAGTAGAAGGGCATTAGAATGGGAGCCCTTTAGTCATCTTACATTTTCTGAAGGCTGTTGAATACGATGGTGAGAAGCCTGATTCTAATGATGTCAAAGAACTCTTGTATCTTTTTGAGCTTTTCAATGGACAGGACAAATACTCAGATGAAAGAATCACTATTGGTCCACTCCGTAAGAAACAGTATCTGGTAATCCCGCCAGATTATGTTGTGCCTAAGATCGAGCCACAATATGTGACGACTACGGATGCTAGGAACCAATTAGACATGCGTCATTTCTTCCAAATTGCCTATTTGACCACCCAAGTTTTTAAAGACGGATTAAAAGAAGGTGGGAAAGACACAGCGTTTCAATTATTTATCGTTTCATTGTGTTTCTGTTAAATAGAAAGAACAATCTTAAAAATCTCGTACAGGAAAAAGAAAAAGTAACAAACAAAGTTTTTAGTGCATAATAAAGGAAAGTCTTCAGTTTTCTATTTCTTTTATTTTTACAGTTTGGGTTTTGCACCGTTTTCGTGACAGCCCTTCCATGGGCTACATTGATTTTCATCACCTCCAATGTCATTAACATTAGATTGGAGGTGAAGAAATTCTTGAAACGTTATCAGAGGCCAGTCGCACACATTGTGAAGGGCATTGGTGTTTTAGGCGACGTAATGGACCTGATTGGAAAGGTTTCAATCAGAACTAACGTAAGCCACATTTAGTTCTTCTTTAAATCAGGTTTTACTTGCTTAATTTGTTGCATGGTTTCGCTTACATTTGATTTTGAAAGAAGATTTGAAGGAAATGCCGGTAAAAATATCCTGTTTTCGTGAAAAATACTATTATAATTTTAAGGGAGAAAACAAAAAAATATTTGATACGCTAGTAAAAAGTGCGTTCTTTACAAGTACATTTTGTGTTTTCATGTTCTTCTCTTCTTAGTCTGTATTAAATGAAAAAAGCGAATTTTCCAAAAAATAATTTTCTTATCAAAAAAGTAGAGCCATATCAAAACTCAAGGCGAGGAGAAATAAAGTAATACAATAAATCAAAGCTTAAAAACACTTAGAAATTACCGTGAAATTAAAAATGAAAATTTTTTTAATGATTGACCTTGTCAAGCAAAAACTTAGTAAATATATAGTAGACTATAGATAGACACATGAATCTTGACACTAACAAAAATTCAAAATTATTAATTAAGTCAAATTTGATTTAAGTTGACGGACTTTAAAAATACGTCGTTCCATTTCATAGCTTCGTTAAACAATTCAGGAATGATTAAATAATCCTTAAACGAATATTAAACTCTTATTTTACAGAAAGATTGAAGGGTGATGGTCACCTTTGTCGTAATCAATAGAGTCCTATGTTGTCTTTTTTCTTTCAGAGTGTTGTGGCCCTTATAGTGTGGCTTGTTGACTATACTAAACCCACCATACCACGTCAAGTCCGATATGAAACAGAGAGAACTTCTTAGAGACGTTTGGTGGAGTGGTTTTATCCCCCGGAGGAGGATGTATAAAAGAAGTTGTTCCAAAAGCTCTGAACGAACATTTATTCAGTGAACATCAGTATTTGCACTATACAATTTTCAGCCGGATTAATTCTGACAATTAAATTCTTTAACATTTTTTCCATGAATTCGGAGTAATAGGATCATTTTCGAGCGCTTTACAAAATTGGATGTGAATTATCGGGGGTGTTCGTTTATTTATTTTTTGACAATTATAAACATTATTGAATATGACTATGGTTAACAAAAGCGGGAAGTGATCAAGACAAAGTGATTTAGAGGATTCAAAAGGATCCATGGAGTCGACTAATAATATCTCGAAGTTAGATAAAATCCTTGAAGTAGTCGAAGCAACTAATAACGATGTCTTAGAAATAAAATTTGAAATCGTTGACATTAAATCTGGTTTAGAGTTCCTAAAATTCTCGCGTGGAAGATCTAGAATTACCAAGAACGGCCCAAGAAAATGAATTATCTAGTATCAAGCAGGAAATATCCGCATTACGAAACCAAATTGAAAAGGAGCCTGGTTTGGGTGAATTAGCATCTAGAGTCCTTGTGCTAGAAAACATGAATAGGAGAAGGAATGTTATTATATGGAACATTAAAAGCAAATCTAAATTAAGGGCTAAAGACCATGATGACAAATTCTCGGAAACAAGAAATTACGTGAAAACCCGTTCGAAAAAGGAGCCAGACTTGAATCCTCATATATCTATATGACAGATGATGTGACAAAAGGAGTTCGTGACATTCCCAATTCCCTTAGAATTAAACAAAAAGAATTTAGAGCAAAGGGAATTAGTGCTTGGATCCCCCCAGTGTACCCACCTGCATTATGCTTAATTGATAATGAAGAAAAAGTAAAGCTTAAGTGGTATAAGTCCAGTAAGTGAAATACATGTATGAGAAAGATATATTTTTGGTTTGTTTTGGTATTTTTTTTGTAGATTTATAGTTTACGATGAGTATTTGTGATTTGGAAAGTTTCCAAAATTTATCGAAGCTCTGATTCATAATTTTCTAAAGTGCCAACTGTGCTATCAACAGCACAACAAACAATGACATCAGAAGATAGTTAACTATTGTTGGCACTATGGGCAAAGGATGGCTTATGATGACAAAATATACAGCAATTCAATAAGTCTCTGCTTTTTTACTACATACAAAAGATTATTTACGTAGATCAAAAATAACACTGGCCCTAAAACTGATCCATGAGGGACACCAAAATTCACTTGTGAGGGTGACCAGAAAAGTGGATCGACAGAAAATAACCCATCATTCAAATAAGACAAACCAAAAAAATACATTATCCCTAATGCCAAAATGAGACATCTTCGATAGAAGAATTTAAGTGGTTAAGCAATCAAATACCTTACGAATAAGGTAGCCAGAATTAATCCCGAATCTAATGCAGAATGTATAAAATTCAAAAGGGTTAAGCAGGCATGTTCAGTGGAGTGCCTCGTACGGAAACCAAATTGAAAATCATGAAGAAAGTTTCTAGATTTTAGAAAAGTAAGGAGACGAGAAAGGATAGCCTTTTCGAAGATTTTATTAAACACTGATAAAATTAAAATTTGTTGATAATTTGCTGGATCTATTTAAAGAGCGAGTTAAAGAGCTAAAGAGTTAAAGAGCTAAAGAGTTAAAGACCGAGGTATTGACTAGGGGGTTAAGTTTTAATGTTGCTCCTTACTTTCAGTTAAAAAAAACTTGTTTTTGTATTTAATTTGTTCGGAGAAGAGGGTGAATTAGAATAAATGCAGTAATAAACAGTGAATTATGTAATGTGTTTAGATTCTTTTGGGTACATCAGAAAAATATAGAGACTTTTGGCAGTTTTAAGTTTCGGTAGCGGATATTTTACATATTTTACATAGAAAACGTAAATTTAGTGAAAATTATTCAAAGCTTGAAGAGTTTTCATAGCCCTCGGCTCCCTTTGTTCCCTTCGTCCCTGTAGCTCCCTTGGTTAGAAATTCTCAAGACTAATTTTTCATCTTTTTAGTGTGCTCCGGGAGGCTGCATGCTCGAACTGACGAAACAATTGGTCACAATTATGTTAGGACAAAAAATAATCAAATTATTCAAGTTTGTGATTTTGTATAAAATAGACTGATATGCCTTTAAAGAAAATTGATTTTTTTAAAACCTATTCTAATAAAAGTAGACAGTGGGGTAGCATTTGATTTGTATCCTTTATCACAAGAATGAAACCAACAACAAGAATTCTCAAAAACTCAAAAAGATAAAAGTGCTTCTGTGTGTGGGATATTTACATATAACGATGATATCATCAAATAATTTACTAATATGCCTTTAAAGAAAATTGATTTTTTTAAACCAATTCTAATACAAGTAGACAGTGGGTTGAATACACCTACCCTGTATCGTGATTG
This sequence comes from Artemia franciscana, assembly GCF_032884065.1. Lineage (NCBI taxonomy): Eukaryota > Metazoa > Arthropoda > Branchiopoda > Anostraca > Artemiidae > Artemia > Artemia franciscana. The sequence goes on along the minus strand of NC_088867.1, from coordinate 23,022,299 downwards.
GCTGATTATAGAGCCAGCGTACATAGCCCAATTTGCAGCTTTTAGCCAATGAGATTGATTGAGTAATGGAATCGTATATTTAAACTAATATGCATTTTTGGACAAATCAATGGCTAAAGAATCATCGGTCCGCATCCCCCTAGATTTTGAAAATACCTTTTTGGTATTTCATTTAGGACATGGAAAAAAATACCCCCCCCCCCCTAATGTTTTGGAAAATATATTTTACCCGACCAGTTTAATAGAAGGGCATTAAAATGGGAGCCCTTCAGTCATCTTACATTTTCTGAAGGCTGTTGAATACGATGGCGATAAGCCTGATTCTAATGATGTCAAAGAACTCTTGTATCTCTTTGAGCTTTTCAATGGAAGGGAAACATACTCACATGAAAGAGTAACTATTGGTCCACTCCGTAAGAAAGAGCATCTGATAATCCCGCCAGATTATGTTGTGCCTAAGATCGAGCCACAATATGTGATAACTGCGGATGCTAGGAACCAATTAGATATGCGTTATTCCTTCCAAATTGCCTATTTGAACACCCAAGAATTTCAAGATGAATTAAAAGATGGTGGGAAAGACACAGCGTTTCAATTATTAATGCTTTCATTGTGTTTCTGTTAAATAGAAAGAACAATCTTAAAAATCTCGTAAAGGAAAACAAAAAAGTATTTTTATAGTTTAGTTTAAACTGTTGTTTGTGTTTCAAGTGTGTATATATATTTGAAGTGTTCATTTTGTATATAGTGTGTAGATAGTCATTATTAGTGTTTTTACCATGTCTGATATTCCGCTATATGATACCAAAATTGATTTTAGAGACAAAATCCCATTTCTTACTACTTTAGAACAATATGATGATGAGTTAGCTGATGACAAACACAACGGGGCGGGTAAAGAGGTGTTGCAAATATTGGAAAATAACGCGGAGGGTCAATTTGAAAAAATATTAAAAACTAAAATAAAACCAACGAAAAACCGAACATAAAAGAAAACTCATTATAAGCTGAAATTAGCAGAATTAAAATCTGATACCTTTTTTCGATTGTTTCTTCTTATTTAACAGTGTACCATCTTTCTCAAAACATCACCTGTCCCTATTTTCTATCCGCCACCTCTCTTGATAGCGGGAGGAACCCAACTGAACACGTCAGAATGGAAAAAACTCTCGCTAATCTGTATCAATTGAAACGTGTTAATGCCACAATAATCGTCTGCTTGCAGTCTTTTGAGCTATGTGTGATCTTACTACCCCAATGGATGCCAAGAAAACGGAGGGGGGAAATAATACTTGTCAAGAATTGGTAGATCGCTGTTTCTTTTAGTTTGCAACCACGATTCCCAACATTGGGTCCATGCCTCACTGGGAGGGGGAGGAGGGCTTGAGAATCTTGGTGGGTCTTGTGCTAGACATGTACCCTTCGGTTCACTGTACTCTAGAGCCTTAATTTTGAAAAAAAAAACATTTATGTTGAGAATAAAGTCAAATACACAAAATCGGTTGAGAACCATTACACTATGGCTTCTTAAAAAAAAACTAACAAAAAAAAACTAAAGATAAAATCTATCAATCGAGTATTTTTATATTATTATTCTTTTTTTATTCTTCCCAAACTCAGAATTCTTTTCTGGAAACATTAAAGTGATCAGCATCATAAAATACTTTTTGTCAGACTAGTCTTTTAAGAAAATGCTTGGACACTTGTGTTTTTTGTGCACAATAAAGGAAAGTCTTCAGTTTTCTGTTTCTTTTAGTTTTACAGTTTGGGTTTTGCACCGTTTTCGTGACACCCCTTCCATTGGATCCATTGATTTTCTTCATCTCCAATGTCATTAACATTAGATTGGAGGCGAAGAAATTCTTGAAACGTTATCAGAGGCCAGTCGCACACACTGTGAAGGGCATTGGTGTTTTAGGCGGCGTAATGGACCTGATTGGAAAGGTTTCGATCAGAACTAACGTAAGCCACATTTAGTCCTTCTTTAAATCAGGTTTTACTTGCTTAATTTGTTGCATGGTTTCACTTACATTTGATTTTCTAAAAATGATTTGAAGGAAATGCCGGTAAAAATATCCTGTTTTCGTGAAACATGCTATCACAATTTTAAGGGAGAAAAAAAAAATATTTGATGTGCTAGTAAACAGTGCGTTCTTTACAAGTACATTTTGTGTTTTCATGTTCTTCTCTTCTTATTCTGTATTAAATGAAAAAAAGCAAGTTTTCCAAAAAATTATTTTTTTATCAAGAAAGTAGAGCCATATCAAAACTCAAGGTGAGGAGAAATAAAGTAATACAATAAATCAAAGCTTAAAAACACTTAGAAAATAACTAAAAAATAAAAAATGAAAAAAATTTTAATGATTGACCGTGTCAAGCAAAAACACAGTAAATATATAGTAGACTATAGATAGATTCATGAATCTTGAAACTAACAAAAATTCAAAATTATTAATTAAGTCAAATTTGATTTGAGTTGACGGACTTTAAAAATATGTCGTTCCATTTCATAGCTTCGTTAAACCAAATTTGTTTGGTTTCATTTATTTCTGTTAAATTTTACAGGAAAATACTTTCCAGGAAAATTTAAATACTTAAGCTAGAAGTTGTCAACATAGTTTACAGACAAAATTTCACCAAGAAAAAGAAGAAACTGAGGAAGTTGATTTGTTTAATTCGTTGTTGAAAGTTGATTCGTTGTTGTAAACGATAACTGCAACATCACCCCCATAGTTTTTCCTGGTAAATTAATCAAAAAGAATAAACTGTAAGCTAAACAAACTGTTTAAGAAAAGACCTACATAATAAGCGTAAATTATAAGATAATTTTAGAATATTATGAAAAAATATAGGAATTCTTGAATGTCCCCCTTAATCTATGTATTTAGTTTTGAGTTTGTTTGTTTTTCCCTCTCCTAATATCAGATCGAACCTGATTAACAAAGCTAGGCCAAAGGAGGGCCAAATTTACATGAAGCATTTACATGAAATACCTAAAGCACGTGAAAAAATTGATAATAATAAAAAAAAATTAATGCAAATCATACCATAAAATGATCGTCATGGCACCAAGAAAATTGCTAGCTCTTATCTCAACAACTAACTGGTTTTCACAGCTGGTAAAAGTTTGAAGAAAAGAGATTCACTCATAAGGTAAATTGAAAGCATAGTCTGGAAAACATTTGGTGCTGTTTTATCTATGTGCTACTGAAAAAATAACTGATCACTACCCGAGCAGTAGTGAATCGTAATTTGTGTTGGTCTGATAAAAGCTGTAACGTTTTCGAGATAGGTGTCAAAATAATGTTTGACAATAAAAGCGTATTCAATTATTTATAAATATGTTTCCACTTTTATTGACTTCCCCCTTCATTGCGTAAACAATAGTAGAAAAAGGGTATGATAACCATAAAAAATGAGAGGGAAAATTCACAAGCTAATTTGGCTGTTAATAAATAGTGCATCTAATCGTGCATGCATTGCTGAAAATTTTAAAAGTACATTATTGTTCTTAACACAAAGCGTTTAGTAGCAAAATGGATGGATTATGTCGTGTGACATATGGCATCTAAACTCCTAAATGTTTAATCTCTATCAGTTTTCAGTGAAATGAAACGAAGCCCAAAAAGTGAAAAATTGACTGAAATATTTCAGTAAGTTCTAAAACTATATTATTTCCCTTGGTAGCCTCTATAAATCAAATTTACCTGGACATCTTTTCTTTATTACTCTTTGATTCTACGGTATTTAAACTAGACATACGTTTTCCGCTATTTAAACTTGAAAAATTTTCACTAAAAAAGAACAAAGACGAAGAAAATTCAAAAAAATATAATTGGTTTTTACAGGGGAAGAGGAATTCGAATTATATCAACCTTAGCTAATTTTCAGGTGTTATGACGTAAGAAAGCATTGCTGGAAAAGCTCCAATCTTTTATACTCTGTTTATTGTCGTCAGGTAATTTGTCATGGCGTCGGGTCATCAGGGCACTCGCCAGTATGGTTTTAGGAATAGGAGAGTACGCGTCGACATAATTTTCAATTTTACATTGATAATTGAGAAGCGACTGAGTCATCAGACCCCTTCAGTCTGTGTTTTAGCAAAGTTTGTATCCTCCTGTAAAAGGAGACTCCTTGTCAGTTGAAAATATTAAAGTCATTAGTTATATGTACGGGAATAGCTTTCCTTACCAACGGAGCATTAATAGTGATAGTGGTGGGTGCTGTGAAGATGTTAAATGTGAAATAGCCAAGGTCGAGTATTGAAAGATATAATGAAAGATATAAAATTGAAATCTTAAGAAAATTAAGATATAATATTGAAAGATATAAAAGCTGTAACGATTTCGAGACAGGTGTCAAAATAATGTTTGACAATAAAAGCGTATTCAATTATTTATAAATATGTTTCCACTTTTTTTGACTTCCTCTTTCATTTTGTAAACAATAATAGAAAAAGGGTATGATAACCATAAAAATGAGAGGGAAAATTCACAAGCTAATTTGGCTGTTAATAAATAGTGCATCTAATCGTGCATGCATTGCTGAAAATTTTAAAAGTACATTATTGGTATTAACACAAAGTGTTTAGTAGTAAAATAGATGGATTATGTCGTGGGACATATGGCATCTAAACTCCAACATGTTTAATCTCTATCAGTTTTCAGTGAAATGAGAAACGAAGCCCAAAAAGTGAAAATTATTTATTGATTGTGAAAATTATTAGTGAAAATTATTTTCACTGCAAGATTGATTTTCATCATCGTTTTTGAGGTGAGTTTCATTTATATGTAAAGTTCTTATTAAACATATTAGACTGTAACACCCATACTTCCGAAAATTGCAAAAGGGACGTAAGATGTATAATTTGTCTAAATACCTGAGAGATCGTGTGTGTACTGTTCCACTGACGGTTGAGATTTTGAGTTTAAACGTTAGAGTGTGATTTGAAAAGACAACAATTGTAAGGAAAATAGTCAATCTTGATTGTTGATTTTGTACGGTTTGAGTCGAGTTGGATTTATAAACCTTGTTTTTTCACATTTTGCAAATCGGAAATCCTGTTTTATGAACTTATTTGTTGCAAAGATAATTCTCGATTTTTATAGGGATTAGGTTTGTCAGCAGGAAACCCATTTGTTGGAATTGCAGAAATGTCAGGTTCCCTGTGATCAGAAGTATCAGTTTCCCCCAAAATAAAATAAGTATTTCCTTTAAATTTACCATCATAAGCTACACTGTGCGAAATAAATATTATAAGTTAATAAATGAAGCGGTAAATTCAATCTTATAAGGCATAGAAACACCTATTACCATAAATAAGATTGAAATACAGGAATAACATATGAAACACAAGACTAAAATTAAATTGAGAAACAGATCTTTGAAATTGACGAGACTTGGAAGCTTGGATAAACATACAAGTGAGGAAAATCAATTGTCTCCAACAAAGAATGACAAATTAAATGGCCAGCTCATTTGAGCAGTATCCAATAAAAATATAAAACTGACAGTAATAACTCCAGTGAAAGTAAGCGAAAGTTGTAGTTCCCTTCAATTTATTTGTATGCTTTATTTTGCTTTCATTGGGTCGACAATAAGTGATTCTGTTTCGCAAAGACACTTAAAGTAAAAAGCATTGGTTTTGTTCTACTTATTTATTTTGCTTGTTTTCTTTTGCTTTGTTTTTTTTTTTATTTTGCAATTACTTTTCAGTTATAATTCAAATCCTTAATTTGTATTATTTAAAATTTACCTTGAGCATGTTTTGGATGTTTCTAGCTTCTGCACTCTCAATGGCATTTTAATTCGTGTTGCCGTACCTTATGCACTACTCCTATATTTGACTCGAGCAATACCCAAGACACCAGAAAACAGCTACCAATTGTTTGTCTGATTTTCTGCTCTGACGACGTAATACTTATTGAGGCTGGGGTTGTGTTGGCTAGCATTTTGCTCTGGAATATTCGTCAAAAAGCACATCCGGATCTATCTCTGATATAAAAGGACGACCCACAAATTTAGTTTGCTATTTCAAAAACCACCCGCCATCCCCTCGCTATAAATACATTCTGTATTTCCACTATACAATTTTCAACCGGATTAACTCTGACAAGTAAATTCTTTAACATTTTTTCAATAAATTCGGAGTAATACCATCATTTTTGCGAGCGCTTTACAAAATTGGATGTGAATTATCTTGGGTGTTCGTTTATCTATTTTTTGACAATTATAAACATTATTGAATACAAATATGGTTAACAAAAGCAGGAAGCGATCAAGACAAAGTGATTTAGAGGATTCAAGAGGATCCACGGAGTCCACTAATAATATCTTAAAGTTAAATAAAATCCTTGAAATAGTCGGAGCAACTAAAAACGATGTCTTAGAAATAAAATTTGAAATCGTTGACATTAAATCTGTTTAGAGTTCCTAAAATTCTCGCGTGGAAGATCTAGAATTACCAAGAACGGCCCAAGAAAATGAATTATCTAGTATCAAGCAGGAAATATCGGCATTACGAAACCAAATTGAAAAGGAGCCTGGTTTGGGTGAATTAGCATCTAGAGTCCTTGTTTTAGAAAACATGAATAGGAGAAGGAATATTATTATATGGAACATTAAAAGCGAATCTAAATTTAGGGCTAAAGACCATGATGACAAATTCTATATGCTTCAGGGAAACAAGAAATTACGTGAAAACCCGTTCGAAAGAGGAGCCAGACGTGAATCCCCATATATCTATATAACAGATGATGTGACAAAAGGAGTTCTTGACATTCGCAATTCCCTTAGAATTAAACAAAAAGAATTTAGAGCAAAGGGAATTAGTGCTTGGATCCCTCTAGTGTACCCACCTGCATTAAGCTTAATTGATAATGAAGAAAAAGTAAAGCTTAAGTGGTATAAAGTCCAGCAAGTGAAATACATGTATGAGAAATAGATATACAAATAGAATAGATAGAAATAGTCGCTTAGTATTTTTTTGGTGGATTTATAGTTTATGATTAGTATTTGTGATTTGGAAAGTTTCCAAATTTTATCGAAGCTCTGATTCATAATTTTTTGAAGTGCCAAGTGTGCCGTCATCAGCACAACAAACAAAGAATCAGAAGATAGTGAACTATAGTTGGCACTATGGGCAAAGGATGGCTAGGGATGACAAAATATACAACAATTAATAAGTCTCTGCTCTTTTACTACATACAAAAGATTATTTACATGGATCAAAAATAACACTGGCCCTAAAACTGATCCTTGAGGGACACCAAAATTCACTTGTGAGGGTGAACAGAAAAGTGGATCGACAGAAAATAACCCATCATTCAAATAAGACAAACGAAATAAATACATTATCCCTGATGCCAAAATAAGACATTTTCGATAGAAGAATTTCAATCAAATACCTTACGAATAAGGCAGCCAGAATTAATCCCGGATCTAATGCAGAATGTATGAAATTCCAAATGGTTATGCAGGCATGTTTATTGGAGTGCTTCGTTCGGAACCCAAATTGAAAATCATGAAGAAAGTTTCTAGACTTTAGAAAAGTAAGGAGACGAGAAAGGATAGCCTTTTCGAATATTTTATAAAACACTGATAAAATTAAAATGTGTCGATAATTTGCTGGATCTATTTAAAGAGCGAGTTAAAGAGCTACAGAGTTAAAGACCAAAGTATTGACGAGGAGGTTAAGTTTTAATGCTGCTCCTTACTTTCAGTTAAAACAAACTTGTTGTTTTATTTAATTAGTTCAGAGAAGAGGGTGGATTTGAATAAATGCAGTAGTAAAAAGTGAATGATGTAATGTATTTAGATTGTCTTGGGTACATCAGAAAAATCTAGGGACTTTTCGGCAGTTTTCAGTTTGGGTAGCGGATATTTTACATATTTTAAATAGAAAATGTAAATTTAGTGAAAATTATTAAAAATTTTAAGCTTAAAAAAGGGGTTCGAGATTTTTGGTTCTATCCTTTGACTGTAAAGTCAATGCCTGTAAATTCAGGCTCTGCAAGCAGCACGGTATATAAATTATCCATTAGATGAGTTAAAAACAAGAAAATGAAGCTTGAAGAGTTTTCATAGCCCTTGGCTCCCTTTGTTCCCTTCGTCCCAGCAGCTCCCTTGGTTATAAATTCTCGAGTCTAATTTTTCATTTATTTAATTTGCTCCGGGAGGCTGCATGCTCGAATTGACAAAACAATTGGTCACAATTATGTTTGGACAAGAAATAATCAATTTGTTCAAGTTTGTGATTTTTTATAAAATAGTGCCTCTGATAATGAAGTGGTGGAGACCACTGGGCAATGAGTAAGTAACATCCACACAATCAAGAAAGTATTTGGTGGTTTTTCCACTCAGTTTTTATGTGTAAGATTTTCACTGTAAATCCTACTAAACAAACTATAAAAAAGCATCTGATTTAAAAAGAAAATTCTAGACGGTGTCAATATTTATTGTTTGTCTTTCTTTAGGGGAAAGTTTTAATCATGTTTAAGCTAGTAATTCGCTTAGAATTAGACTTGAGTTTGGAATTTGTCTGTGTATCTTTAGGAATCAATAGTATACATATACAGCAAAATATTTAAAATTCATGAGGATCAGACTGATATGCCTTTAAAGAAAATTGATTTTTCTTAAACCAATTCTAATAAAAGTAGACATTGGGGTAGCATTTGATTTGTATCCTTTATCACAAGAAAGAAACCAACAACAAGAATTCTCAAAAACTCAAAAAGATAAAAGTACTTCTGTGAGTGGGATATTTACATATAGCGATGAGATCATCAAATAATTTACAAAATATTAGAATAAACCGTAGCCAAAACTTCGTATGGATTGAATACATCTCCCCTTTGTCGTGATTGGCTGATTATAGAGCCAGCGTATATAGCCCAATTTGCATATTTTAGCCAATGAGATTGATTGAGTAATAGAATTGTATATTTAAACTAATATGCATTTTTGGACAAATCAATGGGTGCAGAATCATCGGTCCGCATCCCCCTAGATTTTGAAAATACCTTTTTGGTATTTCATTTAGGACATGGAAACCCCCCCCCCTAATGTTTTGGAAAATATATTTTACCCGACCAGTGTAGTAGAAGGGCATTAAAATGGGAACCCTTTAGTAATCTTATATTTTCTGAAGGCTGTTGAATACGATGGTGAGAAGCCTGATTCTAATGATGTCAAAGAAGTCTTCTATGTCTTTGAGCTTTTCAATGGACAGGACACATACTCACATGAAAGAATCACTATTGGTCCACTCCGTAAGAAAGAGTATCTGGTAATCCCGCCAGATTATGTTGTGCCTAAGATCGAGCCACAATATGTGATGACTGCAGATGCTAGGAACCAATTAGACAATGCGTCATTTCTTCCAAATTGCCTATTTGACCACCCAAGTTTTTAAAGAAGGATTAAAAGATGGTGGGAAAGACACAACGTTTCAATTATTAATGCTTTCATTGTGTTTCTGTTAAATAGAGAGAACAATCTTAAAGATCTCGTACAGGAAAACAAAAAGTAACAAACAAAGTTTTTAGTGCATAATAAAGGAAAGTCTTCAGTTTTCTATTTCTTTTAGTTTTACAGTTTGGGTTTTGCACCGTTTTCGTGACAGCCCTTCCATTGGCTACATTGATTTTCTTCATCTCCAATGTCATTAACATTAGATTGGAGGTGAAGAAATTCTTGAAACGTTATCAGAGGCCAGTCGCACACACTATGAAGGGCATTGGTGTTTTAGGTGACGTAATGGACCTGAGGATCAGGTCCACTTGCTTAATTTGTTGCATGGTTTCGCTTACATTTGATTTTCTAAGAAGATTTGAAGGAAATGCTGGTAAAAATATCCTGTTTTCGTGAAACATGCTATCACAATTTTAAGGGAGAAAAAACAAAAAAAAATATTTGATACGCTAGTAAAAAGTGCGTTCTTTACAAGTACTTTTGTGTTTTCATGTTCTTCTCTTCTTATTTTGTATTAAATCAAAAAAGCAAGTTTTCCAAAAAATAATTTTTTTATCAAAAAAGTAGAGCCATAACAAAACTCGAGGCGAGGAGAAATAAAGTAATACAAGAAATCAAAGCTTAAAAACACTTAAAAATTTCTGTAGAACTAAAAATGAAAAATTTTTAATGATTGACCGTGTCAAGCAGAAATATAGCAAATATATAGTAGACTATAGATAAACACATGAATCTTGACACTACCAAAATTTTAAAATTATTAATTAAGTCAAATTTTATTTGAGTTGACGGACTTAAAAAATACGTCGTTCCATTTCATAGCTTCGTTAAACCATTCAGGAATGATTAAATAATCCTTAAACGAATATTAAACTCTAATTTTACAGAAATATTGAAGGGTGATGGTCACCTTTGTTGTTATCAACAGAGTCCTAGGGTAAATCTTTTTTCTTTCAGAGTGTTGTGGCCCTTATAGTGTGGCTTGTTGACTATACTAAACCCGCCATACCACGTCAAGCCCGTTATGAAACAGAGAGAACTTCTTGGAGACGTTTCGTGGAGTGGTTTTGTCCCCCGGAGATGGATGTATAAAAGAAGTTGTTTCAACAGTTCTGAACAAACATTCATTCAGTGAACATCTGTATTTGCACTATACAATTTTCAGCCAGATTAACTCTGACAAGTAAATTCTTTAACATTTTTTCAATGAATTCGGAGTAATAGCATCATTTTTGCGAGCGCTTTACAAAATTGTATGTGAATTATCTTTGGTGTTCGTTTATCTATTTCTTGGCAATTATAAACATTATTGAATATAAATATGGTTAACAAAAGCGGGAAGCGATCAAGACAAAGTGATTTAGAGGATTCAAGAGAATCCACGGAGTCGACTAATAATATCTCAAAGTTAGATAAAATCCTTGAAATAGTCGGAGCAACTAAAAACGATGTCTTAGAAATAAAATTTGAAATCGTTGACATTAAAGCTGGTTTAGAGTTCCTAAAATTCTCACATGGAAGATCTGGAATTACCAAGAACGGCCCAAGAAAATGAATTATCTAGTATCAAGCAGGAAACATCGGCATTACGAAACCAAATTGAAAAGGAACCTGGTTTCGGTGAACTAGCATCTAATGTGCGATGTGTGCTTGAAGTGCCAAGTGTGCTGTCATCATTACAACAAACAATGACATCAGAAGATAGTGAACTATAGTTGGCACTATGGGCAAAGGATGGCTTAGGATGACAAAATATACAACAATAAGTCTCTGCATTTTTACTACATACAAAAGATTATTTACATAGATCAAAAATAACACTGGCCCTAAAACTGATCCTTGAGAAACACCAAAATTCACTTGTGAGGGTGAATGGAAAAGTGGATCGACAGAAAATAACCCATCATTCAAATAAGACAAACCAAATAAATACATTATCCCTAATGCCAAAATGAGACATATTCGATAGAAGAATTTCAGTGGTTAAGCAATCAAATACCTTACGAATAAGGCAGCTAGAATTAATCCCAAATCTAATGCAGAATGTATAAAATTCAAAAGAGTTATGCAGGCATGTTTAGTGGTGTGCCTTGTTCGGAAACCAAATTGAAAATCACGAAGAAAGTTTCTAGATTTTAAAAAAGTAAGGAGACGAGACAGGATAGCCTTTTCGAAGATTTTATTTAACACTGATAAAAATAAAATTTGTCGATAATTTGCTGGATATATTTAAAGAGCGAATTAATGAGCTAAAGAGTTAAAGAGCGAGGTATTGCCGAGGGGGTTAAGTCTTAATGTTAATCCTTACTTTCAGTTTTAAAAAAACTTAATTTTGTGTTTAATTAGTTCAGAGAAGAGGGTGAATTAGAATAAATGCAGTAGTAAACAGTGAATTATATAATGTATTTAGATTGTCTTGGGTACATCAGAAAAATCTAGGGATTTTTAGGCAGTTTTCAGTTTGGGTAGCGGATATTTTACATAGAAAACGTAAATTTAGTGAAAATAATTAAAAATTTATAGCTCAAAATAAGGGGTTCGAGATTTTTGGTTCTATCCTTTGACTGTAAAGTCAATGCCTGTAAATTCAGGTTCTACAATCAGCACCGTATATAAGTTATCCATTAGATGAGTTAAAAACAAGAAAATGAAGCTTGAAGAGTTTTCAAAGCCCTTGGCTCTCTTTGTTCCCTTCGTCCCTGTTGCTCCATTGGTTAGAAATTCTCAAGTCTAATTTTTCATCTTTTTAGTGTGCTCCGGGAGGCTGCATATTCGAATTGACGAAACAATTGGTCACAATTATGTTTGGACAAAAAATAATCAATTTGTTCAAGTTTGCGATTTTTCATAAAATAGTGCCTCTGATAATGAAGTGGTGGAGACCAATTGAAACGGATGTACCGAATGAAACGGATGGGATGAAAAAGCCATTGTGGGAGGACTATACTTTAAGTAGTTTTCCTCCAGAAGTTATAAGGAATTTGAACGTGGCAATGAGTAAGTAATATCCACGTAATCAAAAAAGTATTTGGACCGTTTGTTCAAAAAAACAGCTAGGGCAATGGCTATGGAACTTTTGGACCCGGCAGCCTTCTTCATTCTATCGGTCACTTCTAGAAGTAGAGTATCTGCTACTGTTCTCTTTTCTCTGATGCTCTAGGTTTTTCTTTTCGCTTTCCAAGTCTTCTATTTCTTTCTTTTTGTCGTGGACCTCCTGCAACTTTCACTTGTTGTCCTCTTCAAAAGCTCCTTTCTCCTTCTCGGATAGCTCTTCTTTTTTCTTTTCATGCAGATATTGTTGATACCGAGACCGTGCAGAACGTGCAAGATTCAACAGTTCTTTTGTAATAACAAACCGTTCTGGTTTTCCTCCATAAAGTCTCAACATGTCATATACCATGAGTCTCGCATCCAGAACGCGTTCAGACATTAATGCCTGGTCTTCACCGATAATCCTACCAGAACGCGAGAACCCATACTCTAACATCTGCGCTGCCAGGCGATAACGTCAGCAATGCTTTGATAAGCTTGGTAAGTTCCGGGTACTTGCTGTCCTCACGCTCATTCACCAGTCCAAAGTAATGGCTCCAAAAATGATCGATCCGAGTAATGTCCTCACGGGGTCCATTTTCCGTTCGCAAAAGCAGCCACTCAGCCTGGGCGACGTCTGAGCTTGCTCCAATCGCAATTTTGCGTGCCACAGCCGCTATGTCTGCAATGCTTCTTGAATCCTTTATGTTGATCGGACTCAAAAAGCGTAAAGCCTCTAGAAAACCATCCTTTTCCAGAGGACATTTGTTTGAAATATGGCGAATGCCCGTAATAAAATGTTTTCGCACATTGACATAGAAAATGGCATTGTATTTCAGTGTTGCTTTTTCACGGAAAGCTCGTTCCACATTTTCTGAAACTATGGGCTTTTCTGCAAATTTTCCAGCAAGGTTCAACATTTCCGGTGAGAAATTTTCAATCTCGGTCATGAAATATGGAGTAAAGATCCGTCCACAAAGCGTCACAACTAGTCTTTTGATATCTGAGTTCAGATGAGAGGCTCTTCTTTCTGGAACAGATAAATATGATGCAAATATAATACTTTATTAGGAAAATTGTAAAATTACAACTTAGAATTATGTACCCAGAATGCAGAAATGTTGTTAAGAATTGTGTTAAAAAGAGGTCTTCCTTCTGCCTTTACTGCCACCCACCACATATACTCTACTAAGTATGATTCTAAATGATGGCAGGATATACATGTTCAGACACTATTTTCTATCACTATGAATTGCAAACTAAATTTAGTTCTTTTTTGGCTTTGAAACTGGATTTTTGCATCATAGTTTGTTTCACTAAAGTACCTAACTTAACTTATTGAATGTGTTCTGAATAATACACAAGCATACAGTGAATATATACAAGTATATAGTGAACTTTTAGTTTATTGACCTACCTAGAAGGACCCATTTTTGAAAATGCCATTTATTGTATTTTTGTGTAACCTATATATTCTTTCAGTATTTTGGTTTTATTCACATATTAACCAAAAGTTGTTTGTCTTCTGATTCATACAATGCAACTTTTATTATTTGATATTTATTCTATAGATCACATCTATTCACCATTTTTTTTTCTCTTTTTCAATTGCTTGTCAAAACAGAGAACCAGTTTTGAATTTATGATGACAAATTTTTCAGTGAAAATTTCACCAAGTAGGCAGATAAAAGGCAGGAATCTTATTACTGCACTCACATTGCTTTTTAGTTTGGTTGGGACAAGCATCAATGGTATGACTGTAAGCTCAACCAGAGTACACTTAGCTATGATGGGTAGTCTATCTAGAGAAATTTAGAGGAACAACTTAGGAAGCATCAAATGATTAAGCTCCAGCCATATATTGCACTCCTAGTTGAAGGCATTAAATCAGGCAATCGCTTGCTTTGCAATGCTGACCATTGGTCAGTATGCAAAAAAGTTGTTTTTTTAAGTAATCAAATGAAACAATTAAGTTCTAGGGGAGGAACTTCTTGCTATATTAGAAAGTAGGGTCAATACCAGTATGCAATTGAGCAAAATTATGTAAAACTCAAAGCCTCATGTATTGCTACCAAATAGGAATTGAGAAAAACTGTATACATCAATGCATATCTAAAAACTAAGCTATGCATCAATATAGTTATTATTATAATTATTTGCCCCTAATGTGCAAATATGTAGCCCATTTTTATAATTAGATTATGACATTTCGCCTTTTTCTTTATCAAATAAATATAATACAGAATTTGTAGACCAGACAGAGAAGTTCAACAAATAGGAAGAACAATAAATGTGTTTTTATTCCCTTCACTGCCTGTGTCAATAGAAAAGCCAGAGATTTACTGTTTTCATTCCCTGGAAATTAGTCTTATACCTGGTTCCAAAAGTGAGATTGAATTTGTCAAAGCTTGGAGGTTTATTCCTCCTGTCTGTTTAAAGAAAACAGATGCATAACTGAAGTTTTGTTCATTTCTATCTTACACTTCATGGGCATCAATGGTATTTCTTCGTTTATTAATCTGTCTTGTTTCTTTTCTGCACAAATGTTTTTGTTTCATTTTTAGAAAGATACAAATTACTTATACTAGAAGCACATTTTCAAGACTTTGACCTACCTTAGGATCCCTTGTTCCAGGGGCATGATTGAATTTCTTGAAGCTAGAAATTTCTTTTGTGGCAAATTCAATGGTAAAATATTTTTAATGACTGCAATATATTTTACCCATTGGTAATTGCAGTAGAAAGGAAAGCCACTGGTAAGGACCCCCAAAGAATTATTTTATAAAGGCTTTACTGCCCATAAAGCTGGCATAACTGGGGAAGGGGTTTCTCAGGAATTAATGACTTTAAAAGCAATACATTATACATAAAAATGCACATTTTTTATGCAGAAAGGCAGCAATTTAGTAGGCTAGTACTGATAGTAGGCTAAGTTAGTTCTGCTTGAAATTTGCTATATGAGTTAAGGTATCACTGAGATGGATTATGTTTTTTGCCACATGTTTAGCTGCATTATGAAGCCCATCTCTAAGTTGAACAAAAGCTGAATTTTATCCATCTTTTGTTAGTTTCACAAGGATTTTATTTGAACTTGAATCCTTGTGAAAACAGCCCCTAAGAAAATTTTATAAAATATTAAAAAATCTTCAGGGTGAAAAATGAGTTATTAAGGAGGGGGAAGCTATCCTCATTTATGAATCATTTAAGAATTTACTGTAGCTACTACCCCTGACAAATCTTGGAAACACAAACTTTAGATGTCAAGTATAGCAAAACAAAGATGTTACTATCTTTGACATTGCAAGTTACTCAGGATTACAATGGACACCACCAAATTCAGCATTTATGTTTGCACTAATTTGTTGTAAATTCAGAAAAGCGAGTTAATGTTTACATCATCAGAAATTTGTGATTTTGCAACAAGCCAACAACTGCATCCATAATCAAAATGATAAGATGCTTATCAATGCATTTCTGAGGAAAAAACATGTATGATGGGAGAATTTTCTGCAGGAAAGAGGAAATTCTAGCTAGGAATTCTGCAAAATTAAGAGCGCTTCCATTGAGAAAACAAGTGGAAATTGAAAAAAAAAATGATATTTTTTATGAACATGAAATGGAACATTTTCCAGATGTTTAATTTTTATTTCTACTTTGTGAGCTTCTTGTCATATTTAAAATAACAAAGAAATAAAAATAAACAGAATACAAAAACACAAACTCAAGAGATTTCTTTGTTAACTGTTTGCTAAGTGGTAGTAACTTTAATAACTCATGCCAATTGTGATCATTGTCAATATTTTTCACTGTTATCATCATTAATCTTTGGATAATATTCATCACAATGGGGTAAAATTATGCAGTATTGCTACAAGCAAAATCAGTCAAGCACTATCAAAATACCCCTTATTTATATGCTCTTCTTGCCAGAGCACACGTCCTTTCTCAGAAGAGAAGTATTTCCCCAGATATTCACGCTGTTTAATAGCTAATTCACTAGCTCTATTCGAAGTGATACGGTTAGTAATGTCCCTCATATTTCTCAACGGCCGTTCCTCCCTCCAAGATCCGTTTTCTAGGTCATTAGAGTCCACATCTGTTGCTGTGGCATATGATCTGACACCGGTTGTAATGTCATCTGTTATGAGGTAGTTATGCAAGCAACATGCAGCTTTGATCAAGGTACTTACTGTGGTTGGTTTCAAAAGTATAGGGGCTCTAAAAACTCTCCACTTGGAACTCAGAATTCCAAAAGCATCCTCTATTACTCTCCTTGCTCTAGACAAACGATAGTTGTATGTTTGTTCCATAGCTGACAGGTTCTTACCTCCAAAAGGACGTGCCATGTTTAGATTTAGGGGAAAAGCTTCGTCTCCTATCAACATGTATGGAAACTTAAATGATTGTGGGTTCATATTAGGAAGGAGCTGTGGTTCAGGTAAGTCCAACTTATTCTCATTCAGTGCTTTTCCAAATGTTGAAGAGGCATATATGCCAGCATCACCCTAACTTCCATAGCTTCCAATGTCAACATAGATAAAACGGTAGTGTGCATGATATACTGCGAAGAGTACCACTAAGAAATAGTTTTTATAATTATAGAACTCTGATCCACTTTTGTATGGTGCCTGGATCTCTATATGTTTGCCATCAATTGATCCAACACAGTTTGGAAAATTCCATCTAGTCCAAAAACCTTCACTAATCTTGATAAAATCTTCTTTGGTCGGGAATTTCAGGTATTTTGCTTCCAGGACTTCAACAATTGCACACAAAGTGTCTTTTATTATGCTTGATGCTGAAGACTTTCCAACCCGGAAAGCAGTAGATAAGGAACACAAACTATGACCTTCACCCAAGTACCTAAAAAGAATAGGAGTTAATCCTGTTTAATTATGTTTTGCTAAATAGGCCAAATGTTTGTACAATATACCATCATTAATCAGTATAAAGGGCATATTTCTCTAAAATTAGTAAGCATATTTGTTAGCATAGTTGGGTGTGTTTTGAGAAAATATAAAAATATTCTACAATGTAAGATTGTGATATATGGACCAGCAGCCCCCCCCCCCTCACAGAACTCAAAACGAAATATCTCATTCGTTCACTTTAGAAGGTTTCCAGATAAGAATCCCTTATACATATAAAGATTTTAAAGTGTAAATTCATTATCTCATAGGATTTGTGCTTTTTTGGCACAAGTTTTATAGCAAGCAAAAAATGATACTTTTTACCTTTGGTACAAATCTTACTGCAAGCAAAAAATGATACTTTTTTGCCTACCAAAATTAGATTCAAACTTTTGAATAAAGCCAATTAGAAACCAGATTTCTATTTCTGGTCTGGTCAACAAACTGAAGGTGAAAACCCTCGTTATATTAATCTTTGCGAGGAGTTTAGGCCATATGTTGTATAATCAAAAAAAGCGTTGTGTCGCAACATTTCTGAGGTCAGTCTACCCAGTGCTTAATTTAGAAATCCGGGTTGATTCGGGATATATAAGGTGAACCAAAAGTTAGGAGTGCAATTCAGTTTTTTTGTAGTCACTCTTTGATGCACATTATACTGCTATCTTTCATTGGAGGCATTTTACCTGAAGTTGTATATGAAGTAAGAAAATAAAATTATTGTCAATAATTGTGTTTGTCTTTGAGTCAAGGTACCAGGTATAGTTCCCATTGTCTACTGGATCGTTCCCAAGGGAATCTGCCCATCTCGGCAGACCTAAACATCATGATAATGATTTCGTTTCCAAGGTTATAGAGACTGGTCAATAGAACCCTCCCAATCTATATCCCTTAACTATAAGGCTCCCATGTCACAATCCAACTTAAATTTATAAGAAACACTACAATCCAACAACTTTATGAGAAACCCCTCCGGAACATTTGCGCGGTCGTCAATAAAGACACTAAAGGAACTGTATATGCCTGACAACATGACTACCTGCTACCCTAGACAAATATGATTATTCACAAATTATTTTTTGATTTTAAGTGCATTTAATTTTACATTATTTAAGTGCAGTATAATCTTATTTCTACTTATGTATTTTTTGTGTGTACCTGATCCAAAAATAATTATTATCCTTAGTAGTTAAAATGCAATACCAACAGTATTTATAAAACCAAGTTTTTATATACTAAATACCTTCAACAATTCTTTAAAGAAAAACTGAACTAAAATAACAAATATGGCTCAGGAACAAGATGAATTATTGAAAGCGCAACAAATTATTGCAACTTCGGTAGAAATTGCCAAATCATTACCTGATTACGAAGGGGATACGGATGTCGATCAATTTAACATCCATTTAGGACAATTTGTGGAAATGACAAAAATTGACTTAAAAACATTAAAAAACATGCTACTCTTAAGACTAAAAGGACAGGCTTTGACATTTTTAAAACAAATTGAAAATACCGTAGGAACAAAAGCCACCTCGACAATTAACTCAATAAAGTTATTGCAACAGGCTTTTCAAAAGAGATTCATCGATACTAGTTCATTGAACAAACTAAAACATGGGTTAGTAACATTCAAACAGACCCAAAACGTAAGAGAATATTTAAATAAAATTAGAATCGCAACAGAAGCGCGATACGGTCCAGGTGAAGGAGAATTGTACAAAAAAATAATACTAAACGCATTTAAACAGGGACTCAACCCAAAACTATATCGTCTCTTAATTTCCAAAAATATCGACGACTTAGAACTGGCAGTTCAGGAGATAGAGACAGCCGTGGAAATCGATTCCATAGTCCTGCAGCATCAAAAACTGTCTATAGATGCGGTAGAAAGTAAAACAACTATAAAATCAAGAGATCCCTCTCCGCAATTTTTTTTCCAGAGAATCATCGCCAAAACCATTTCGAAATCAAGTTCGAACCACCACACCTCCAAGACAAGTACGCTTTGCCCCCAATAATCAAATGGGGGCACAAGCCAATAATGGACCACTAAGGTGCTACACCTGTAACCGGTTAGGACATATCGCAAGTAATTGTTTCGAAAACAATAGTTTTCACCCAAATATTAGGGGAACGGGTAATCGTTTGTCCAGGGGGACAAACTATAGTGGGTACGCCCCTAGAGGTAATCGAGGGAACACCTTTGTAACAAGAAATAATTACCCCACTCAAAATCAGAATTTTCAACGCAATACGTATCAATATCGCGGAGGGTATCGTGAAAGGACAAATCAACCCAGTAATAGTTGGAACAGAAATACAAGAGGAAGTTATATCAGCCGACGACAGCCATATAATAGCTCCAACTCAAATAATAATCAAGGAACCCAAAATAGAACAAATGAAAGTTCTACACCTGACATCTGGGAACCTCAGGGAAACGATATAAGCCCCCAAAATTCGTAGAACCAAAATTTGGTGGCAAGATAATTTATAGGTCCCCTCCAGTCATAATTCCATTTTTAAGTGCAAATAATAATAATATGTTACCATTATTTGAAAATTTTAATGCAGGAAATATTTATTTCTCAGACCTTATAGATTCAGGGGTAACCGTAAATGTGATAAATACATCCGTATTTAACAAATTATCAAATTATATTAAACGGCGAATGAGCAATATCTGTCCCAATTTATCAAGCGTGACCGGACATGACCTGGATGTAAAAGTCACTGTGTACCTAACCTTGCGCAAAGACAACAGAAATTTCTATACTCGATTTATAGTTTGTAAAAATTTTCCATACGAGGCGATAATAGGCGCTAACTTTTTAAAAGCCAATAAAATATTATTAGATGTAGCAAATTCAAAGTTTATATATCCGACAAAAACCAAATCAGAGATAAATAACATACGAGCAAACAAGGTAAAGGAAAACATAGGCAACACTCTATACATAGGAGTATAGAGAGAAACAAATTCAAGAAATTTCATATTTATGGAAAAAACTAGCGAATATAGAAACTCTCAGAAAAAAACCAGAAAATAATATCCTAAACTCATAATATCCTAAAAATATTATGGATTTGTAGTGAAAAAACTAAAATTCCCCCTAAATCAATGCAGAGGGTCCAAATATCACAAATGTTAGAACCAGTTAATGATAAAAATGAAATTTGGGTAGCATCGCCGTCGGAAGATATCCCGAAAAATGTAGTTTGCGAAGAACAAATTATAAATTACGAAAAGGGTGAAGGTTATATTTGGGTAACGAACACCCACGAAAAAGACCTAATTACCCTAAGCAAAGGTACATGTTTAGTAGAGATACAAATTGTATCGGAATCCGATATTAATATTTGGAAAAATTCGGAAAAAAACTTAGTGAATAATATCAATGTTCAAGTTGACAAAGAATATCCACTGACGAGATCTCAATTTCTTGAAAAATTCGAACTAAGTCACATAACCGATGTTTCATTAAAACAAAAATTATGCGACTTATTATGGGAATATAGAGATGTCTTTTCGACATCTGAAGACGACATAGGACTTATCCCATTTTATGAACATGCAATACAAACTACAGGGCCGCCAGTTGCAAAACAACCACACCGGATTCCTTACAAACATAAGGAATGGCTAATAAACAAAATACATGAACTCGAAAAAAATCGAATCATAAAACCGAGCATAAGCCCATACTCTGCCCCCGTTATTTTAGTCCCGAAAAAAAATAATGACCTTAGACTTGTGGTAGATTATAGAGCCCTAAATAAACAGGTAGTTAGTGACAAATTTCCCCTACCTAAAATAGACGAAATTCTAGACTCCATATCAAATAAAAATAAAATATTTACTTCCCTAGACTTAACACAAGGCTATCATCAAGTAAAAATAGCAGAGGCTGATATTTTTAAAACAGCTTTTTCAACATCAGAATGTGGTTCTTATGAATACTTAAGAGTACCGTTTGGACTAAAAACCAGTTCAAGTGCATTGTGTAGACCCCTCCTTCATTTACTAAGAGGCCTAAATAACATAATTCATTTTGTTGATGACGTCATAGCTATGGACAAAGATACGGAAGACCATTTAGTAACCCTAGCAAAAGTGTTTGAGAAATTTAGAGAAGGCAATTTAAAATGTAGACCAGAAAAAGTAAATCTTTTTCAAACCAAACTAAAATTTTTAGGAGTAGTTGTAACACAAGGACAAATTTCCCCAGACCCTGAAAAGATAGAATCTGTTAAAAATATAAAACCCCCTCAAACAATTACGAGGAATCTTAGGATTAATGAGCTACTTTTGAAAATTTATAAGAAATTACGCACAAGTAGCAAAACCTCTCACGGACCTCACTGGAGGAACCCCCAAAAAATTACGTGGTCTAAAATAGCTCAAAATTCATTAGATCATTTGAAAAAGGCTTTGACTTCAGAACTTATCTTTACCCGACTTCCAAACAGGACAATTCGTTGTTACAACGGATGCCTCAACCAAGGGGATTGGGGCGATTCTCTCCCAAATAATAAACGGGGAAGAAAAGTTATAGCATATGCTTCGCGTACTCTTACACTTGGAGAAAGTAATTATTCTGCGACAAAACTTGAATTATTATCGATTATCCACCATTTAGAAAATTTTAAACATTACTTGGTAGGAAGAAAATTTAAACTACGTTCCGATCATAAAAGTCTTCAATACCTACAGACTTTCAAAAAGCCAACGGGAATACTCGCAAGATGGATTCTGAAAATCCAGGATTTAGATTATGAATTTGAACATCTCAAAGGAAAACAAAACGCCCCATGCGACTACCTTAATAGATTTCCAGATAATGCCCCCTTAGAAAATGAAAATGAGTAAATTAACACGATAAAAGGAAGACATGCTCCAAAAAATAAAAATTTAAAAATGCAGACCAATAATTTGATGGAAGAAAAACATAAAGACAGCCCACTATCTTTAAATAATATAAAAATATATCAAAACAAAGACAATATTTGTGCTGCTCTAATAGAATATTTCTTATATGATAAAGAGCTACCCGATGAAATGAAATCTTTTAAAAAAGAAATTGATAATTATTGTTACGATTTAGATGAAAAAATACTATGTAAAATAATGACCGATAGCGATAAAAGAAATCAAACTTCCATTGTACTAGTGTTATCCCAGTGGGAAAATCGAAAACAGACACAAACTATTCTCTAATATTTTAAGCATTTATACGAAAGAAAATTGCAGGGATTGGCACGAAACCTTACCTTATTTAACAAATGTAATTAATACAGCTTATTCCCATGTCATTCGGGATAACCCATTTTATATATTATTCGGACGAGACTTTAGAATCCCCTATAATGAAATTATAGATTCACGACAATATTATAATGATTCTCAAGATTATAAACAGGAATTTATCAATAGAATGGGGAATACTTATAAACTTGTAAAACAAGAGATAGAAAAATCAAAAAGGAAGCAAGAGGCAAAAAGTATTCCTAACGTCAAAGGTAAACTCGATTTCCAAGTAGGAGATTGCGTTTACTTAAAAAATGAAAACAAATCGGACGGCAAGAAGCTTTCGGACCGATACCTAGGACCGTTAAGAATAATTAAAAGATATGATAATAATGTTACATTTAAACTATTAAAACCAAAAACAGGAAAAACCTACAAAACGCATGGTAGTCGTATAAAAAGGGGAAAATTCACAGAAACATGGACCCCCCAACCTTCAACATCAAATACCTCAGAGGACGAAAATGAACCACCTCGCTCTAGACTAAGTGAGCTTAAACCTTTTAATTTTAAACAAGGATATTTTGAAAACAGTAGTGACGAAGAAAAATTTAATGAATTTCTAACCATGACAAATATGGTTACCCCCCAAAAAAGTACCCCCGTTACGAGGAGACGGAGGAATAGTGATTCATCTTCCAGTGAGGAGTCAGAAGGATTGGACTATACGATTTCTCCAAAGTCACAATTTTTTCCAGATAAAATTTCAACCCCTTACCCCCCAAAACGTTTCCCCGACAATTTGTTGAACCCTATTTCACCAATAGACAGACCTTTATCGTTACACGATGAATTAAATAAGGCTATACAGACTCCTGGGGACATAGAGTCACAAAGGGACAAACAGCCCCAAAAATAAACATTAAGAGAAGCAATGGATATAATTAATTACCCAATTAAGACTAGACAGAGTATATTTTATATAAATCCAGCTACTGATGAACAACAATATCACGATATAACCGTCTCAAAGGCAAAACCAAAGGACTGGGTATCTTGGAAGGAAACCTTAATGTAAACAATTCCCCACCCCCCGGAAGATATGGCTTTCAAGCAATGGAGGCACCCCAAGAAGACATTTGAATCCTCCCAAAGCTCCCAAGAATCCTTCAATTCTCCCGAGCCCAGAAATCAACAGGACGAATCAATTAGTAAGCCCTCTACTTCGCGAGGAGAAGAAATTTACGAAGCACAAACGACGCCTAAATCTCAAGCTTCTACTTCAAGAGAACCAGATACTAAGTCTACAAGTACTAGTTCCTCAGATACGGACAGTGAATCAGACGCAGATAAGTTCAAGGAATCGAAAGAAATAAGACCACCCAGTGCAGCGGCCCAGGCAAAAAAAGCACAACTGAAGGGTCATTAATTTCTGAAAAAACAGTATAAAAAATTTGACTTAATATCACTAGGAAAACCAAAGAAAAAAACTGAGCCTAAAGAAGAACAGATAACAAGATCCGGCCGGGTTGTCAAAAAACCAGAAAAATTAGATTTTTAATAAAAAATCTATCAGCCTTGGGTAAAATAAAAAAAAATGGTCATTTTTTTTTGCTAATTGTTAATTGGTTTCGCTAAGAAACCATCCTGTAATAAATAGTCCCTAAAGAAACAACTTTCAGGTAGTCTGCCTAATCAAAAATTGAAAAATTGGCCTGCTTTATCAAAAAGCGCTCATTATTGCTATTTCCCTATTGCAAACTGATCCGATAAATATCCTATATATTTATACATATATATATATATATATATATATATATATATATATATATATATATATATATATATATATATATATATATATATATAAATAGGGTAAAATAAAAACCCCTTATGCTTGTGATATAAAATTCTAAATGTTTGCGCCTAAAATTAGAACTGCCCCGTCGACTAAACGTTTCGCCAGATAAGTAAACGAGACTCTTCCTAATTCTTAAATTTTAATTTCTCCAATAATATAACCCGTCGCTTTGTTAACATATCTTACCACAAGTATAACTCAACTGGAAAAAAACGTTAATTGGAGAGCTTATTAATATTGCAATAGCTTACGCATACCAGACAGAAGATTTAGGTTTAGAAACTAAATTGCAATCGAGATTACAAGCAGTTTACTATACACGCAACCTGGAATAAAGATAACGGACGCCCTTACGGGTTGTGGTAAAAAGGCTAGGCGTATTTCAGCTCGCCTTTCCACACACTACTTGGGAGGACTCCTTGAAGCTACTTCTTCATTGTTACAACCAGTGATAAAGTGAACAAATGAATGAAATTGTAATCCAAATTCCCCGTGAGCCAATGGTCGGTGCTGACACTGCCTACGAATTTTGTCCGAAGTTCATAGGGTGTGTCTGTCCGATTTCCCAATTGCTATAGCCAAAAAGCTATTACCCTCGAAAACTAAAACTTTTGAAATAGGAAAAGAGCCTTTAATCACATTCTTTACCATGTGCAATCATAAAATAGTCTAATATCTTCATTTTTTCCACGGACATAGCTATTACCCTCGAAAACTAAAACTTTTGACATAGTTAATAACTTTTAGGAAACCGGAAAAACCGGGTTTCGAATGTTGCAGTTATCGTTTCTCCTCTACTTCCAACTCTCTCTTCATCCCCTCTCTTCTCTTGCATTCTCTTTTTTTGGCCTTTCTTTAATTGTACCTCCCCCTTTCCTTGCGTTTATTTTTGGTCTGATCAATAATATACATTCAAAAAACATTAATCTCGAAATGCCTATTTTTGTATGAAAAAAAAGAAAACACTAATTAAAAATATTAAAAATTCTACTTTTGAACTAAAAAGGGGAATAGTTGTGGTAAAAGTCAAGTCATGGCCAATTATAGAAAAAGCCAAGACAGATTGTCCAATTAAATGGGCATCAAGTCAAGGTTAATTCTACCCCTTTCATTGCCGTTGTTACTGTCTCCCACTTATGCCTAAACCAAAAAAAAAAGTTTTTAGCTATAGTTATATTTGGAAAACATAAAAATTTCGTCTTTGCTAGAACACTAAACAATGGGTGCAAATATGATTGAAAAACTATCGAATGACAAAAATAAGTTGAATTAATTAATTCTGTATAAATTTCCCAGCAGAAACAACAACAAATTTTGACAATTTTTAAGAAA
Organism: Artemia franciscana; assembly: GCF_032884065.1. Taxonomy (NCBI): domain Eukaryota; kingdom Metazoa; phylum Arthropoda; class Branchiopoda; order Anostraca; family Artemiidae; genus Artemia; species Artemia franciscana. The sequence goes on along the minus strand of NC_088867.1, from coordinate 22,996,444 downwards.
CTCCTATAGCTTCTTTGGATTCCTGGTTTAAAGGCATTGACAACAGGGGTGGCTTCCACACTTTAGAAAAGGCCTCTAGACGAAATCACTGTCGCAAGAAAAACGATACAGGTCAACTAGTCCTATGGTAGCAGCGTCTTATAAGGAAGATTGGGTGTTTTTCATGCTGTGGGGTTTGAGCAAGCATGCTACCAAACAAGAAATTTGAATTTGGGTGTAAATTAGATAAGAGAAGCAGGTTCTTTTTAAGTAGAAGTTAAGAGGGACATTAAAACTTAACTGAACAGATAATATCATATAGCTCCCTGAGAGCTCATTTTTAACCATAAAGATTCAATATCTTATAGATACTGGGTACTCTCAAAAAGTGTAAGTAGAACTTAAGCGTAAAGAATGGGACCTTTGGTTTGCCTACTGTTTTAACTTATATGTATCTCTACTACATTTTGAATATGACTTTCGATAGTTTTTTTTTTGCAATCTCAAAGAGATAACTTTTCCAAATTGATTTTAAAAAGAAATAACGTATAAACTGTCACATCCCTACTTTCGAGCTGCCCAATTATCGTCTCATCCATGATTATTGGTGGAACTTGGTGGATTCCTTGGACTATAAAAGCCCAGAATTCTCTGTGAGTGCTTAAACATCTGCTTTTGCCCCGCTAATAATAACTTTTAGGAAAGGCTTCTAAGGTACTTTAAGAGAAACATAGTTTTGCAGCAACATTGTAACACTGATTGCACCGATATAAGATGATAATTGTTACCTTGATCTTAGCTAAAAGTGTATATCCTAGCAGGAGAACGTTCCAACTATTACCAACAGCTCACTGGAACACCAAGCCACCTGAAGCCAACAGAGCTGCTCACGCAGCAAGCTTAGCACCAATTAGTTTAGGTTAGTTTCATTGCCTCGTATAGTAAATGACCAAGCACATTACAGTGGTCTGTAATCAGAAGGTATGTTTGCGGTGTCAAGAATCGGACAAACACTTCAAATAGAAGTCAATCGGTTTTAAAACATAATTATTTGATCTGTTACCCTCTAAAGATATTTTGCAAAATTGTTTACTCAGTAGAGTGTAATATTTTGAATACAGATATTACATACAAAAGATGAGGATCTGTTTAATAGCCTTATGCTCATGTTCGATAAAGGCGGAAAGGAACCCTCTTAAAAAGGCCTGGAGGTTATACCAAACAGTACCTGCAACCTTCTAGTTCTGCTCATTGGGTCTCCAGTCTCTGATTGGCTAATCAGTATGTTTAAAATAATTCTATATTCATTTGATGACTTCCAAAGAAGAAAAATTAAATTTCATATTGTATCTGTTCCAGATATTTTGACTCTCGTAGTGCACATTGGGCTGATCAAAAGTATAAACTCACGGAATTTTACTGGCACACGATGGCTGCAAGATTGGATCCAATTGGCTTGGGACTGTCTGTGCAGGATTTCAACTCTTGTTGACAGAGCATCACCAAGTACTGAAAACTATGTTGTGACCAAGATGGGCCCAGGATTGCACAAAGCCTTCAACTTACTAGAGGACCCAGGGACTTCTTGCTGTCTGGTTCTAAGCCAGCTTATTCACTTTGATGTAGACTTGAGAAGTTATGTTGTTCCCACCCCTGCATTGGTATCTGGGATCATTGCTTTCACTAAGGTCAAAATAATTTCAAAGATTTAAAGAATATAAAAATTGGAACTTTGAATGCTACAACATTAAATAATGACAATCACATTGACATTTTGACTGACAAATTCAGATGGTTTGAAAATCCATGTCAGTATCCAAAAATACAATTCTACTCTCCTATTTGTCGTTTCCCAGGAAAGAGGATGGGGATTAAGAAACTGTTTTTGCCCGAGAATTATTTCGTTTTCATGTTGGTGTGAGTTAAAAGCAGTTTATTTGTATTGTCTTTTTTGTTGCATCCATTTCTTTTGTCGAAAATTGAATTGGGGCCATCTTGAATATTTGTTTACATTCACGATACAAAGAGCAATTCTAGAGATTAAAATTTTAATTGATTGACTGAAACACAGTGAATTACTTATAGCCAGTATTTTATCCAGCTCTGACTCAAAACTAATAAATAAAGCCCACCGAAAGTCGGGCCCGTTTCTTGGGGGAAAGGTGTCTGCTATAACATCCAAAAAGGATATTTTTAGGCACTAGACCATCTGGTAGTTCATTCAGTTATACAATGCCAAGGAAAACTTTTTTCTCGTTTCAATTGGAATCTTTTAGGCGATTGTTACAGCAGACAATTCGATCTTGATTCTATGTCAATTAGCCTGATTGTGTCTTTAGTCTTTTAAGCCTTATTTTTCCTTAGAACGATAATGCATGAGAAGCAGAAATGAACATTCTGCAAGCTTCAGGTCAGCCTGCGTCTTCTGATCAGCTCAGTCGGTCACCTTCGGGTGGACGAAATCAAGTTGCTGTTTTGGCCGTTGTCGTCTTAGCACGATATGCCTCATCTCTGGTTGAAAGCTTTCTATCTGCAACAACCTATGGAGGCATAGCATACGGTAAGAACTATACTGACTCCCAATTAACATGCTAATGCAAAACATTAACAAAGAAAATTTTTGCTAAACTTGGATTGCTAATAAGCAAAGATATAATCAGCAAAATTAAATAGCTTATTAGTGCAATTTAATTAATCACATCCTAAGGTTTTCAATGCGCTGCATAATTCGGTAGTTGTCTATTAAATTGAACACACCCAATAAGTGAAGTTAGGTTTATCCTAATGAAATATACCAAAATATGATGATAATATAATACTTTAGAAACAAAATTATGGAAACTACAGTAAAGTGTTGTAGAAACCTGGCCCCAAAGAACGCATTATATTAAACACCTAAACTAACCATATCTATATATTAAATTTTTATTAAAAGTGTACTTACCCAATCCAGGAAGGGAAACCGGTTTCTGTCAGATCTTCATTAAATTGAATTTAAATTGAATTGAGAAAAAAATCTTTGAAATTGACGAGACCCTGAAGCTAGGATAAACAGATAAGTTTCTATCTGTTTATGGATAAGTACGGATAAGTAATTATCGACAAATTTTAATTTTATCAGTGTTTAATAAAATCTTCGAAAAGGCTATCCTTTCTCGTCTCCTTACTTTTCTAAAATCTAGAAACTTTCTTCATGATTTTCAATTTGGTTTCCGAACAAGGCACTTCACTGAACATGCCTGCATAACCCTTTTGAATTTTATCGATTCTGCATTAGATTTGGGATTAATTCTGGCTGCTATATTCGTAAGGCATTCAACTGCTTAACCACTAAAATTCTTCTATGAAAGATGTCTCATTTTGGAATTTGGAGCAAAGGGAATTAGTGCTTGGATCCCCCTGGCGTCCAGAGGGACGCCAAAATTCACTTGCGAGGGGGAACGGAAAAGTGGATCTAGAGAAAATAACCTATCATTCAAATAAAACTGAAACCAATAAAATACATTACCCCAAATTCCAAAATGAGACATCTTCCATAGAAGAATTTCAGTGGTTAGCCTTTTCGAAGATTTTATTAAACACTGATAAAATTAAAATTTGTCGATATTTTGCTGGATCTGTTTTTGGTCCACCTTTATATAGAACAATAATTCAAGCATGTTATGACAGCATCCGGAAAACACCACATTTAAATGAATGATTAGCAAATTTGAGACACAGCTATTGAAGGAAGAATAGATTTAACTACCTTAGTAGGAATAGAATCTGGCTCAGATGAGGACGAATTTTTTAAGCCATTAACAATTTTGGTAATATGACTTAATCCCCCACAGTCTCCGAGGAAAGGGCTGCAAGTTCTGTACTTTGCCCATTGTTTACATATAGTGTTGGTTATTGGGAAGTTTTCAGACATTTTCAGGGAGAGGGCTACGTAGGAGGAATTTATTGTGGGGGAAGTGAATTTTCCATGGAAGGGGTGCCGAATTTGTAATCATTATTAAAAAAAAACAATCAAAAAATTAAAATAAAAAATAAGTTTTTTCAACTGGAAGTAAGGAGCAACATTAAAAGTAAAACGAACAGAACTTATTACCTATATGGGGGGGGGGGTTCGTCCCCTGGTCAATACCTAGCTCTATGCAATAAAGTTAAAATTTTATTACAATTCTTGAAGAATGACCCCTGAATCCCCAAGGCCATTAAATTAGAATAAATAGGTCTTTTGAAAGTACTAAAAAAATAGCGTAAAGAGCGAGGTGTTGACAAGGGGGTTCACCCCTTCCTTAATACCTTGTTCTTTATGCTGAATTTACGTTAAAGAGCGAGGTATTGCTCTTTAATATTAAGAGCAATTATTGATATAATTAATATTATTTCGTAATATACGAAATAATTCTCGGGAAAAAACTTGTTTTTGTATTTAATTAGTTCAGAGAAGAGGGTGAATTAGAATAAATGCAGTAGTAAACAGTGAATTATTTAATGTATTTAGATTGTCTTGGGTACTTCAGAAAAATCTAGGGACTTTTAGGCAGTTTTCAGTGTGGGTAGCGGATATTTTACATAGAAAACGTAAATTTAGTGAAAATTATTAAAAATTTATAGCTCAAAATAAGGGGTTCGAGATTTTTGGTTCTATCCTTTGACTGTAAAGTCAATGCCTGTAAATTCAGGCTCTGTAAGCAGCACGGTATATAAGGTATCCATTAGATGAGTTAAAAACAAGAAAATGAAGCTTAAAGAGTTTTCATAGCCCTTGGCTCCCTTTGTTCCCTTGGTCCCTGTAGCTCCCTTGGTTAGAAATTTTCAAGTCTAATTTTTCATATTTTTAGTGTGCTCTGGGAGGCTGTATGCTCGAGTTGACCAAACAATTGGCCATAATTATGCTTGGCCAAAAAATGATCAATTTGTCCAAGTTCGTGTTTTTTTTATAAAATAGTGCCTCCTATTATGAAGATTTAGAGACCAATCGAAGCGGATGTAACAGATGAGAAGAAAAGGCCATGGTGGGAGGACTATGCTTTAAGTAGTTTTACTCCTGCAGTTCTTAGGAATCTGAACGTGGCAATGAGTAAGTAACATCCACGCAATCAATAGAGTATTTGGTGGTTTTTCCACTCAGTTCTTATGTGTAAGATTTTGACTGTAAATCTTACGAAGCATCTGATTTAAAAAGAAAATTCAAGACGGTGTCAATATTTATTGTTTGTCTTTCTTTAGTGGAAAGTTTTAATCATGTTTAAGCTAGTAATTCGCTTAGAATTAGACTTGAATTTGGAATTTGTCTGTGTATCTTTAGGAATCATTTGTATACATATACAACAAAATATTTAAAATTCATGAGGATCAGACTGATAGGCCTTTAAAGAAAATTGATTTTTTAAACCAATTCTAATAAAAGTAGACAGTGGGGTAGCATTTGATTTGTATCATTTATCACTTGTATCCTTCGTCAGAAAGAAACCAACAGCAAGAATTCTTAAAAACTCAAAAAGATAAAAGTGCTTCTATGTGCGGGATATTTACAGATAGCGATGAGATCATCAAATAATTTACAAAATATTAGAATAAACCGCAGCCAAAAATTGGTATGGATTCAATACACCTACCCTGTATCGTGATTGGCTGATTATAGAGCCAGCGTACATAGCCCAATTTGCAGCTTTTAGCCAATGAGATTGATTGAGTAATGGAATTGTATATTTAAACTAATATGCATTTTAGGACAAATCAATGGGTGCAGAATCATCGGTCCGCATCCCCCTACATTTGAAAATACCTTTTTGGTATTTCATTTAGGACATTGAAAAAAATACCCCTCCCCCAATGTTTTGGAAAATATATTTTATCCGACCAGTTTAATAGAAGGGCATTAAAATGGGAGCCCTTCAATCATCCTACATTTTGATATTTTCTTTTGATAAAGGGTTTTCATTTTAATAACAACGCGGAGAGTCAATTTGAAAAAAAATTAAAAACTAAAATAAAACAAAAGAAAAACCGAAAATAAAAGACAAAATTCAATATAAGCTGAAATTAGCAGAATTAAAACCTGATACCTTTTTTCGATTGTTTCCTCTTATTTAACAGTGTACCATCTTTCTCAAAACATCACCTGTCCTTATTTTCTATCCGCCACCTCTCTTGATAGCGGGAGGAACCCAACTGAACACGTCAGAATGGAAAAAAACTCTCGCTCATCTGTATCATTTGAAACGTAATAATACCATAATAATCGTCTGCTTGCAGTCTTTTGGGCTATGCGTAATCTTACTACCCCAATGGATGCCAAGAAAAGGGAGGGGGAAAATCATACATGTCAAGAATTGGTAGATCACTGTTTCTTTTAGTTTGCAACCGCGATTCCCAACATGGGGTCCATGCCTCACTGGGAGGGGGGAGGGCTTGAGAATCTTGGTGGGTCTTGTGCAGGACATGTACCCTTTGGCTCACTATACTCTAGAGCCTTAATTTTGAAAAAAAACATTTATGTTGAAAATAACGTCACATTCACAAAATCGGTTGAGAACCATTACACTATGGCTTCTTAAAAAAAAAAAGAAGGGAAATCTATCAATCGAGTATTTTTATATTATTATTCTTTTTTTCTTCTTCCTAAACTCGGAATTTTTTCTGGCAACATTAAAGCGATCAGCATCGTAAAATACTTTCTGTCAGACTAGTCTTGTAAGAAAATGCTTTGACACTTGTGTTTTTTGTGCATAATAAACGAAAGTCTTCAGTTTTCTGTTTCTTTTAGTTTTACAGTTTTCGTTTTGCACCATTTTTGTGACAGCCGTTCCATTGGCTCCATTAATTTTCTTCATCTCCAATGTCATTGACATTAGATTGGAGGCGAAGAGATTGTTGACACGCTATCAGAGGCCAGTCTATCAAACTGTGGAGGGCATTGGAAATCACAAAAGTGATGTGGAAAAAGACAGACCTAATCATTTAATATTTGCTGAGCACAGTATAATTGAAGAACTCAAGCAAAGAGGCGCTGCTGGCGGAGGACTCCCAAAACACAAAAACTCGCATTTGGCAGCACTAACTTAAAGCCCTACTGCGGCCAGTGCGGCAGAAATTTGGCCAATGTTAGCAATTAGACTTTGTTTTGTCCGGCTTAGAAGCAGAACATCATCAGCATAAGCAACGTGACTAATGCCTTAACTATCGTTGTAAAAAACTGACAGTTGAAGACTTGGTAGACAACACGACACCTTCCCTAACGCATTTTTTAACAGGGATATGCTCCCCTACAGTACCATTCCACTTCACCCTAACCGAAGATTCAGCATACCAATACTTAAGTACGGAAACAACAGAAAGGGTACAACAGAAAAAAAGGTTACAAAGAAAGGAACACCAGACACGGCTAGATAAAAGGCATTTGAATTATTTACATTGTCAAAAGCACTAGATATATCAACAGTCAAATAATCCAGGGGACTTTTTTGAGCAACAACTTATTTCATTAGCCGAGCCTTAATATGGTGAGGTTGAACGCATTCCATATCTTTTCTAAAACCAAGCTTGTAGGGTGTAAAATTGCACTTGAAGTTAATGGCTGGTAGCAGCACATATTCGAATGGCTAACTAACAAAACAAGACACAATGATAAGACGGTAATTAGAGCAAGCACTGTGGTCCTTACCCCTCTTAACGATGGAAGATATGGCACAATTGATTGTGCCAAGCACTTGTGAAACAATAACTACAAATGCTTCAGGGGTTCAGTAGTTTACAGTTTCATGTTTCTTAAATTCTGATTGTGAGAAAGGTTTTTGTTCCTTTTGCTCTCCTGTAAAACTAGAAAAAGTTTTCTTAGGCCCTTTTTGTAGAACGCCACAGATTTATAGACGAAAGAATACAAACTTACTAAGAGTTTACAAGGGATTTGCAGAAAGTTTGCTTTGGGAAAGAGGATGCAGCTCAAAAAAATACAGAATACAATTAAAAAGTCAAGTAGAAAGTAACTAGATCTAAAATTTGTGATTAGAATAGAACTAATGTAAGCATTGTCCTTGCTAAATAAATACAACTGGAAAAACTGACTTTAATGTCTGATTAATTTTCACATTGGAAGACAGGACCACTTATATTTTCATGATGCTATTCGTAAACAAAACACGGAAAATAAAGAAAAACAGGTTTAAGAGAAACAGACACGGCAAAAATAGAACAGAAAAAAACATCAATAAAAAGATGGCTACTTCCATTTTTTGTTTTCTTAAAAAGAAACAGAACAGGACAGAGAACGGCGAAAAAAAAACACAGAGACGGTGCCGACCCCCCCCCCCCCCCTATTATGGAGAATATTGTCTTTTTTGTTATTCATCTCTCCCCTTTTCTGTGAAATACTGAAGATAGCTTAAGTTTTCTCAATCTTGTAGTATAATCCACATCTTATCACCCTTCTTACATTTTGTAGCCTTTTGTTTATTGGACTCGAGGGCAATTACATTATCCTTTTTGATTGGGGAAGAAACTGTCATTCCATATTCTAAGACAGGCTGAACTAGGACTTAATATAACTTTAGAATGGTCTTTGGAACTTTGGAGGAGATTGGCCTTTGTGTTAACCCTAGTCTTTTGTGATGCTTTACCAACAATCATCGTGGTTGCAGGCAGCGGTAGTGGAAATCTAGTAAGAGACGATCACAGCCTATGTTACGAAATAAAACTGCCCATACTTCTAAACATAGTGTCAGATTGAACTACCAATTCCATCGTTTGAACTGTCTTGTTTAAAACCCCTATTAGATTTACAATCTCTTGTCTTGACTAACAAAGAAAGTCCATTGCCTTAAAAAACAAGGAATTTGCTCATTTCCAGATATTTTGTATCGATGACAGGTTTTTTCCTTTTCCTTATCTTTCTCTCGAGATAGCTGGGTACTGGAAAATCGTATAGAGCTTCTTAATGCTTGATTTTAAAGGTAATTGCCGCATCTAGTGCCTTTTGTAATAAAAAATAAAGATTGTGACAAAATCAATTTTTTTACAAAAAATTTCATTTTCATTTACTAACTGATGAATTTCGTCATAATTCTAGTAAGGTATATAAATTTCAACTTACTATCTATAATAAGTCCAAGATCTCTATCTTCAGTTGCGGCTGAAATAAGTTGAATTTGTGCATTACTTGAACCTATATTGTATACATGACCAGGGATAGCTTTCTCAAATTACATAGTTCTGCACTTTTTGATGTTTAGTTCAAGGTACTAGCTCTGCCCATTTAGAGAACGAGCAAGGTAGTGTCATCAGATTGTGAGGTAGTGTCTGCATTTACTGGGCCATTGATTATAGAAAGTATAGATTTACATGATCTAACAATCCTATCTTTTAGTTATATGCAAGACTTTCCCGTAAATTAACCGAGATGGAATATAATCGTACCAATACCGATTTCGAATACAGTTACACCGTGAAACTGATTTTGCTGGAATTTGTCAACAGATATGCGTCAGTTTTTTATGTTGCATTCTTCAAAGGGAAATTTATTGGCAGGCCAGGAAAATATAACACTATTTTTGGATATCGCCAAGAAGAGGTTAGTGCCTGGATTCTGATAAATTTTCGCTTTTGTGTTTATTTTTATGTAATGATTATTCAATTCTATTCATATCAGTTATAGTCAGAACCCATTTAGCAACAGGTTAAAAACTTGGGTGGAACCTGATTTCGTCGAACAAGTTCAGCTTGTTCGACGTTATCAAGTAAGAACCACCCACACCTGCAGTGGCATAGTGGTCTAAATTCTCTACCAGTAGGCATCTGAATGTAATATTTTATAGTACAAGGAGAAACATTTAATTGCCACAACGTATTGAACGCATTTAATAACCATTTAGCGTTTAATATACTATATGGAGGCTAAAGGTTTTGTTCTATTTAAATAAATAAAATTGAAATAGTAAAAACTTTTATAATAAATAAAATTGAATACGTAAAATTTGAACAGTGAAATTTTATTTTAATTACATTGCTATAATAAGTGGAAAAGACTTTCCCGTAAATTAACCGAGATGGAATATAATCGTACCAATACCGATTTCGAATACAGTTACACCGTGAAACCTGGGTTGCCACCTGTAGCACTATAGTGCTAATTGTAGCACTATTTTTGCCTATGTAGCACCGTAGCACGATCAGGGTAAAATGTAGCACTATTTCGGAAAGTCTGGAAAAATGTAGCACCTTAGTGCTACAATTTTCGGGAAAAAAAATATTAGGACCAGTGTCAGCAAGTGAGGGGATTTAAAAGACTGGAGGAGGATCTTCTGCTGAGCTTTCTAGTTTGATAAGTTCTCTTAAGTGGGAATTTCAACTTCTGTTGAAGCAACTTGATTTTTCCTCAGGTAAAGGAAACTCGCTTGGCGCCAATTTCAAATTGTGTTTGAGGTGTGGATTTTAATGGAGGTAAACAGGTGAGACTTACTGACAGCTTACTGCAATAATTTAAGTTTTGTTGGTTCTAATTTATGCAGTATGAAAGGATTTAGACCCTCACAATGCCTCTAGCGCATTAGAATAACTTCACATAAAATAGGGGGATGGGACACAATGTATCTATAAAAATCTAAGAGATAATTTTATTTGTTTTTTTATAGAAAACCATGGAGACAAAATTTTTCAGTATAATTCCCCCCCCCCTAAAAGAGTTTTCCAAATCTTGGAGGGGGAAGTTCCATACCCCTTGCTCATTGACACTTCTCATAACTTGTTAAGATACCACTTGGAGTGGGACACCATCTATATTAAATTTTTTCTTCAAGTAGAAAAGGTCTATTCAACCTAATTTCTTTACAAACTCCTTTTTTTTATTAAAAAAAACCTGAAGAATAGAAATGATATGGAGGGGAAGGAGTAACTTCAGACACATTAGATAAAGTATCACTATTATTACAATCAAAGTACTTTAGTTTTAACAGCTCATTATTTCAGGTAAATAAATGATAAGAATACAATTAATAAAAGATAAGTTGAAAGACAATGAGAATAAACTACATAAAAACTACAGAAACTTCAAAATGCTTAAAATTTGTTTGTCATTCAGTACAGCCATTTCACCTGCTCAATTTCTGAATTAATTAAAAATATAGATAACCTTGCAACTCTGTCCTGTGAGTTTACCAGCTTATTTAAATCCCAAAAATGGCAATAATAAGAAAAAATGTATACAAATTTTGGAACTGGAAGATTAACGAGAAAATTAAATTACTGAGAGAGGAAATGAAAATGCAAAAATCACATGCACTGAAAATCAATCTGCTAAAATCTTGCTCTTGGTCCATAAATGCAGCAACTGTATCAACTTATTTTGAAATTAGAGGCAATGCTCTAGCATTGCCATGGTAAAGATCGTTATACCTTCAATGTATTATTTAAAGTTTATTCCTAGAGTCAAAGAAACAGGTGAGTGCAGAAATTTCATAGGGGCCTCATTTGATTGGAAGCTGAAAGTTCTAGCATCTTTTTTCTAGTTAAAAGAAAATGAAGTACAACCAATCCCCCTCCCTTGCCTTTTACGCGAATTGATACCACATAACCTTCAAAGACATCCAATCACAATTTTAAGATAGCCATTTTATTTAAAATAGGCATTAGTTTCAGTACATATGCCTACAAAGACAATTTGAGCCCCACAGTCCATGGGGAAGGAACCATAAATAATAAAAATCAGCATTAGCCTGAACATATGGCTTAAAATGGAAATTGGGAGCTTGTGTGGCATTTCAGGAACAACTAAGGACATTAAGTTAAAATTTTCAGGGAAAATCAGCCAGTATTTGCACTAAGTTGTAAAAAGAGTACTCAGTAATATCTTAAGAGCAGGTAAGGGTTTGAAGTTGAAACTTTTGGAGAATGTTAAGAGATACAATGAACAAAATCAAAATACACTATGCACATTCTTGTTGTCAATACAGCATAAGGGCAATATTTGAGAAAAAGCACAGGGAATGAGTTGAAATTTCAAAAAATGTTGAAGGAGCCAAAAGACACTATACGCATCTGGATTATAAAATTATCATATCTGCAATATCTCAGGAACAGCTAAGAGGTTTAAATTCTCAGAAACAGCCATGAGCATTAAGTTTAAATTTTCTTGGAATATTAAGTCACTATAGAACTTTCAGGGAATATTGACATGGATTTTGAAGAAAATCAAAAGACAAAAAATACATCAAGCTCGTAATAAAGTTGCAGTTGCAATGTCTCAGGAATAGCAAAGGATATTAAGTTGAGATTTTCATGAAATGTGGATATCTGCAATATCCAAATGAAATCAGTATATGCATCCAGTTGTTTGCATCTGCACTATTGGAGAACTAGCTAAGGATGAGAAGTTGAAACTTAGGAAATGCTGAGAGGGATGTTGAACTAGGGCATCATGTACATCCAATTTGTCAAAAGGGCCTAATGTAAAAGATCATAAGAGTGGCTAAGGGAATGAAACTGAATTTTTCATGGATCTGAGCAGTCAAAACAAACTCGTTGCAATACAAATTTGCAGCAAAAGCAACAATTCATGAAAACTCAAGGGGCACAGGGTATATTTTTTCAAGGTCTGGGAGGGCCATTTCATTATTTTCCCAGTTTTTTGGTGGAAATAGCAAGAAAAAGGTTTTTTGAAAAAAAACAAGGTAGACAATTGTTGCTGTTTTATTAAAATAATTAAACGATATCTTTCAAAATCTTCTTTTCCCAAAAATTGTACCCTTATCCTTGATGTAAAGGTCATGAGGAACTTTCCTCACCAAGGTGTTGCTGATACCTCTAATTTTTTTTTTTATATGAAAATCAAAACAGAATGTATACATCCAAGTTTTGAAAAAAAATTGATGCTATCGAAGTAGCCTCTTTTCAAAGGCAGCAGTACAAAATCAAAGAGAAATTGAAACAAATAGTCAAAGATAACAGATGCTGACACCAATGAAAAACAAAAGAAAAAATATATCTAAAACAAGTGGAAACTATTAAACAGACAGAAAAAGGGCTACTGAACCACCCCTGAGCCTTCAGAAGGCCATTGCATGAGTGTGCTTCACAGGAAACCAAACTAAATTTAAACATTTTCTTTTAAAGTTATAACACTTAATTGTATCGGATTAACGACGCTTTTTGAATACTAAGGTCCGTGCGTCGGCCCTGCAGTGCATTCCTTCTGCATGATTCGATCTTTGGGTCCCGTATTACCAAGCTAAGGTCAAACTCACTGCGCCACCACAGGACTTATAACACTTACAATTCAAAAATTGTTGTTAAATAAAATCTTGTAGCCTATTTTGAATCGCCAAGATTTTGACAAACCAATACAAATCTATATCAAATAATTAGTTTATTTTTATTATTTTTTTTCACTCATCTTAATTGCTATGGTGATTTTATTTCATCTTCTCGTTTGTTATGTATTTTTTACAAATTAAACTAGTGTTCAAAATACATACAACTTTCAATAAAACACAACTGACCCAACAGCTTTTAAAATACTTTGAGTTATGCAATAGCCATAGTGCTGATTGTAGTAATTTCTGTTTATGTTAAGTTTGACTCAATTATTTATTTTAGCTTTTACTTTTTTATAATTAATTCATAATGGTATACTTCTATATCATTGTGGGTTGTTATCACTTATATTAATTTCAGAATCTTTTAGGTTTTATCTCTTCATTTGTAGTAACTTCTGGTGATCTAGTTTGACCATTAAGATGTTATTTCTACTTATCTTAGGTATAAATATGGCTCTGTGTTTTTCTTTAAAAAATATCTTCTTTATTTGTTTTAATTTATCAGCTGAAAAAATGAATATTCAATGTGCTTGGCACTGCAAATTTGTGGACTGGCTGTTGATAGACAATAACTGATAATATACAATTCTAGAATTTGAAAAAGATGGCAAATTTATCAAACATTCCAAATATACAAAGAACTGGAAGATAATGCTTAAATGACAGAAGAATAAGGTAGAATAAATCTAAATATTTGGGACTGGTGTGGATAAATATTTAGTTGTTCAAGTCCCCATAAGGAAACACTATAAAATTCTGAAAACATCACAATAAATTACAAGATTATATTTTTTGAAATTACATTAAATTATAAATTAGCCTAAACTAATTCTAAAAAATTACATCTGTAATTTTTACATGGTTTTAAGGTTTTGTTTCAAACTAAAAATCCCAGTATATTAATATTTAACAAACAAATGCTGCATATGTTGTGGTAGGCCTACAAACCTGGAGACCCTGTCTATCAATCTCAATCTCAATAACAAAAAGCTGTTCTTTTAATTTTGATCCCATTAATTTTCAGCCATTGACAAATGGTTGTTCAAATGTCTTTTTCTATTTTTGCAGCCATGAAACAAAGTACATTGACTCAGTTCCTAGCCAAGAAGAACAAGAATAAATCCGATTCGTCTTCTGATTTTGAATCAGTTGTAAAACTCGACAGTTCCCCTTCCTCTTCTGAATCATCTGATGATGAAGAAACAGCTGAATCTAGCTCAACTGATAATCAAGAAGCGAGAAAACGCAAGAGTAGTCTGAAGCAAAACAAACAGAATACTAACCAGAAGAAGCTGAAAATATCCAACAAGCCCAGAAAAATCAAAAATCGAAATAAATTCTGTGATAAGTGGAAAATGGATCCTGAACTAGGTGGGTTTTTTAGTAAATCTGATATGAACTGTCAGCATGCTCATTGTAATTTATGCAAGAAAGATATTCGAGGAAGTATCTACAATGTCAAAAGACATGTCAAGTCTACATTTCACAAGCAAAACGTGCAGGCTATGACATGCACAGTGCCTGTTGACCAGTTTGTGCAAACACCGGAAGTGCAGAAGAAGCAGCTTTTTGACGATTCAGTTAAAGATGCTGAGTTACGCCTGGCAGGTTGGGTTGCAAAAGAGGATATTTCTATAAGAAAAACTGACTCATTGCTACAAGTCATGAAATCATGTTTCCCAAATGATGCTGTTTGCCAAGCATTAGCCTCGTCGAGAACCAAGACAACTGGAATAATCAAGAATGTTCTTGCCACAGAGGAAAAAGTGCAGCTTGCAAATTGGTTAAGGAATAACAAGTTCGCCATTATTGTAGATGAATCTACGGACAAGTCATGGGCCAAAGTTTTGGTCATCATTGCAAAGTATGTGGATGCTAATTACAATGTTCGTGAAGATTTTTTGGGTCTTGTTGACGTGCACGACGCGTCAAGTGCCGGTCAGAAGAACCTGATTATGAAATGTCTTTCGGACCTTGGTATACCTATACAAAATTTAATGGGTATAGGCTTCGATAATGCTAGTGTGAATACTGGGTCTGTGAAAGGACTAGGGGTGTTGCTTAAAGTTGAAGTACCAAATTTGTTCATTCTTGGTTGTACAAGTCACTCGCTCGCGTTATGTGCAACATACGCCGCCAAAAAGCTACCAGAGGGTTTGGAATTATTCATTCACGACATTGTAAACTATATTGCAAGCAGCCCAAAGCGCCAGGACGAGTTGAAAAAGTGTCAAGAATTTGCACGTGTAGAGAGCCACCGCCTACTTCAAGTGGCAAACACAAGATGGCTATCATTGGAAGCCTCTGTCAAGAGAATCCTAGAACAGTGGAGTGCACTGATGCGGTTCTTCGCAAGCCACGGAGAAGGTGATGCAGCAGGAGATAAATCTTCGAAAGAAAAGGCAAGTCGGATTTTGGCTTGTATGAAGGACCCAAAGATTAAAGGTTACCTGTACTTTATTGCCTTTGTCCTTGAAAAGGTAAACGAACTGAATATAGAGTTCCAGAGCAGTAAAACTCGCATTCATAGGCTCTTGCAGAGTTTTAGAGTGACTTATCTTGCTTTTTTGAGATGCTTTGTGACAAAAGAAGCAATAGCAATCGCAGGAGATCTATTCAGGGTCAAACTAATTCCACCAAATTTCCTAAAACTGGAGGAGCTCAAGCTTGGGCCGAACACCCTGAACTATATCGCTACATCGTCTAGCGCAGGTCAGCTGAATAGGCAGCAAGTGCAAACAATCCATACAAACTGTTTGAGCTTTCTCGTCGAAATGTGCTTGCAGGTATCAACAAGAATTGATTACAAAGATGAAACATTGGTGAACCTTCGTTGTATAGATCCTACCGTGGCCGTTTCTGGACAAGTGGATACTATTGTTCCACTCATGATCCGTTTCCCGAACCTGCTTGGCGACAGCGAAGGTGAAAGTGACACTCTACGAGATAAGCTGGAAGTTCAGTGGACTAAGCTGGCCGACAGTAAAGAGGATCTCCCGAAATTTGAACCCAGCGATGATCCTGGAATCTTTTGGAAGCAGCTGAGTGACGTCAAGGACTGCATATCTAGGCCAGTATATTTGGAAATTTCCAAGTTCATGTTGACATTGTGTGCTCTTCCTCATTCCAGCGCAAGCGCAGAAAGGCAATTTTCTATTTTGAACAATTTGAAAACGAAAATTAGAAATAATCTCCAAACTGAAACTGTGACTGCACTTATGTTTGCAAAGCAATATGTGATCAGACGCTCCGCCGATGCTGGAAGCAGCAACTCCTGGAAAATAGATGACAGTCTTCGTCTTTCATTCCAGAAGTGGAAGGGAGCATCGAGATCCACGAAAGTAAATCTCATTTTTAGCAACGCAACTGGCGTCGATCAAAATGAGGAAGAGGAAATAGATTTTTGCGACTGATTCAAGAGTCATTCTTATTTTTTTCGAAAATGATCTTTAATAAACCAGTGATTTGGAAAAAAAAAGCTGAGCATCCGTAAAGGAACAGTAAACTTGACTCAAAGTTGACTCGGGGAGCTAGCTGACATATCAAGAATATGCCCTGAGTCGATATTGAGAGTAAGAAACATTCTAGTTACGACCATTGCAGTTTCCGAAAATTCGATTTTTGGTTTAGTAGAAAAAAAAGCAAAAAATTTGTGTGCCGCAACTAGGAATCGAACCCACGCCGTTTTACCGGTGTGACGTTTGACTATGGTCTACACGTAAAAAGGCGAACTTTTACAATACATAAGTGCACAATTACAGTGCATAAGGGGCAAGGGCCTGCCAGCTTGCTCTGGGAACAATAAGGAGGAGTTTCGAGATGACAAAGAAGGGGGGTCCTGTCGACAATAAGTCCCTGTACATTTATCTAAGCCCCCAAGGCCGGTTTGATGACCGAAAGTTGCCTAGTCAAGTTTACTGTGCCTTTAAAGCCTCTTTACTGCGTAGTTCTGCTAGATGAGTCGAATAATAGTCCTGCTTTCGACCACATGCTTCACGCATTGCTTAAATCCGAGTGTATTTTTCTCTTGGTTTTCCGCTAGAAAAACCTTTAGCCTCGGAAATCTTTGCCTCTAAAAACTACCTCAGTTCAATACCACAGGTTCAGTTCACTGAAAGATAAAGACTTTTCAAAACTAGCGTAAACTACTATCGAATTGTAATTGATTCTTACTAACAATAATTTATTATAACCTCGTGTGATCCCGCTTGAAACACCTTGAAATAATTTTTGGAAGTTTTGAATAACATATCAAAAACAAATGTTTTTAGACATTTAGATGTTTCTTAATTTTGTATAGCTGTCTTCATTGAATAGCTGTCTTCATTGGTAATCTGTTAACATATTTATGACAAAATACAGCTAGATCACCTTTGGAAGAAAGAGTACATTTGTTTTCAAAAAGCACTGCTTTTCTTAAAATGTACCGCAAAAGTACTACTTTTTTCAAATATACTACCAACTCACTACTTTGAAAAAAATGTACTAAAAAGAGTACAATTTTTCTATCGCTGGCAACTAAAAGCGCCACACAGCTTATTACGCATGTGCGTACAATGCTTTAGTTAAAATAACAAAGGCATTCGTAGAAATGCTGTAATCTTCGTGTGATTGAAAACGCGACTAAAAGTTTTAATTGATCAACACCAAGCAGGATTACGCGAAAATTGCTTATTTAGCAAAAAATTTGCGTAGCACTTATGTAGCACCCTGTTCTCGAGAAATATAGCACACTTTGGACAGGAGCAGGTGGCAACCCAGCGTGAAACTGATTTTGCGGGAATTAGTCAACAGATATGCGTCAGTTTTTTATGTTGCATTCTTCAAAGGGAAATTTATTGGCAGGCCAGGAAAATATAACACTATTTTTGGATATCGCCAAGAAGAGGTTAGTGCCTGGATTCTGATAAATTTTCGCTTTTGTGTTTATTTTTATGTAATGATTATTCAATTCTATTCATATCAGTTATAGTCAGAACCCATTTAGCAACGGATTAAAAACTTGGGTGGAACCTGATTTCGTCGAACAAGTTCAGCTTGTTCGACGTTATCAAGTAAGAACCACCCACACCCGCAGTGGCATAGTGGTCTAAATTCTCTACCAGCAGGCATCTGAATGTAATATTTTATAGTACAAGGAGAAACATTTAATTGCCACAACGTATTGAACGCATTTAATAACCATTTAGCGTTTAATATACTATATGGAGGCTAAAGGTTTTGTTCAATTTAAATAAATAAAATTGAAACAGTAAAAAATTTTATAATAAATAAAATTGAATACGTAAAATTTGAACAGTGAAATTTTATTTTAATTACATTGCTATAATAAGTGGAAAAGACTTTCCCATAAATTAACCGAGATGGAATATAATCGTACCAATACCGATTTCGAATACAGTTACACCGTGAAACTGATTTTGCGGGAATTTGTCAACAGATATACGTCAGTTTTTTATGTTGCATTCTTCAAAGGGAAATTTATTGGCAGGCCAGGAAAATATAACACTATTTTTGGATATCGCCAAGAAGAGGTTAGTGCCTGGATTCTGATAAATTTTCGCTTTTGTGTTTATTTTTATGTAATGATTATTCAATTCTATTCATATCAGTTATAGTCAGAACCCATTTAGCAACGGGTTAAAAACTTGGGTGGAACCTGATTTCGTCGAACAAGTTCAGCTTGTTCGACTTTATCAAGTAAGAACCACCCACACCTGCAGTGGCATAGTGGTCTAAATTCTCTACCAGTAGGCATCTGAATGTAATATTTTATAGTACAAGGAGAAACATTTAATTGCCACAACGTATTGAACGCATTTAATAACCATTTAGCGTTTAATATACTATATGGAGGCTAAAGGTTTTGTTCTATTTAAATAAATAAAATTTAAATAGTAAAAACTTTTATAATAAATAAAATTGAATACGTAAAATTTGAACAGTGAAATTTTATTTTAATTACATTGCTATAATAAGTGGAAAAGACTTTCCCGTAAATTAACCGAGATTGAATATAATCGTACCAATACCGATTCGAATATAGTTAAACCGTGAAACTGATTTTGCTGGAATTTGTCAACAGATATGCGTAAGTTTTTTATGTTGCATTCTTCAAAGGGAAATTGATTGCCAGGCCAGGAAAATATAACACTATTTTTGGATCGCCAAGAAGAGGTTAGTGCATGGATTCTGATAAATTTTCGCTTTTGTGTTTATTTTTATGTAGTGATTATTCAATTCTATTCATATCAGTTATAGTCAGAACCCATTTAGCAACAGGTTAAAAACTTGGGTGGAACCTGATTTCGTCGAACAAGTTCAGCTTGTTCGACGTTATCAAGTAAGAGCCACCCACACCCGCAGTGGCATAGTGGTCTAAATTCTCTACCAGTAGGGATCTGAATGTAATATTTTATAGTACAAGGAGAAACATTTAATTGCCACAACGTATTGAACGCATTTAATAACCATTTAGCGTTTAATATACTATATGGAGGCTAAAGGTTTTGTTCGATTTAAATAAATAAAATTGAAATAGTAAAAGTTTTTATAATAAATAAAATTGAATACGTAAAATTTGAACAGTGAAATTTTATTTTAATTACATTGCTATAATAAGTGGAAAAGACTTTCCCGTAAATTAACCGAGATGGAATGTAATCGTACCAATACCAATTTCGAATACAGTTACACCGTGAAACTGATTTTGCGGGAATTTGTCAACAGATATGCGTCAGTTTCTTATGTTGCATTCTTCAAAGGGAAATTGATTGGCAGGCCAGGAAAATATAACACTATTTTTGGATATCGCCAAGAAGAGGTTAGTGCCTGGATTCTGATAAATTTTCGCTTTTGTGTTTATTTTTATGTAATGATTATTCAATTCTATTCATTTCAGTTATAGTCAGAACCCATTTAGCAACGGGTTAAAAACTTGGGTGGAACCTGATTTCGTCGAACAAGTTCTGCTTGTTCGACTTTATCAAGTAAGAACCACCCACACCTGCAGTGGCATAGTGGTCTAAATTCTCTACCAGTAAGCATCTGAATGTAATATTTTATAGTACAAGGAGAAACATTTAATTGCCACAACGTATTGAATGCATTTAATAACCATTTAGCGTTTAATATACTATATGGAGGCTAAAGGTTTTGTCCTATTTAAATAAATAAAATTGAAATAGTAAAAACTTTTATAATAAATAAAATTGAATACGTAAAATTTTATTTTAATTACATTGCTATAATAAGTGGAAAAGACTTTCCCGTAAATTAACCGAGATGGAATATAATCGTACCAATACCGATTTCGAATACAGTTATACCGTGAAACTGATTTTGCGGGAATTTGTCAACAGATATGCGTCAGTTTTTTATGTTGCATTCTTCAAAGGGAAATTTATTGGCAGGTCAGGAAAATATAACACTATTTTTGTGCCTGGATTCTAATAAATTTTCGCTTTTGTGTTTATTTTTATGTAATGATTATTCAATTCTTTTCATATCAGTTATAGTCAGAACCCATTTAGCAACAGGTTAAAAACTTGGGTGGAACCTGATTTAGTCGAACAAGTTCAGCTTGTTCGACGTTATCAAGTAAGAACCACCCACACCAGCAGTGGCATAGTGGTCTAAATTCTCTACCAGTAGGCATCTGAATGTAATATTTTATAGAACAAGGAGAAACATTTAATAGCCACAACGTATTGAACGCATTTAATAACCATTTAGCGTTTAATATACTATACGGAGGCTAAAGGTTTTGTTCTATTTAAACAAATAAAATTGAAATAGTAAAAACTTTTATAATAAATAAAATTGAATACGTAAAATTTGAAAAGTGAAATTTTATTTTAATTACATTGCTATAATAAGTGGAAAAGACTTTCCCGTAAATTAACCGAGATGGAATATAATCGTACCAATACCGATTTCGAATACAGTTACACCGTGAAACTGATTTTGCTGGAATTTGTCAACAGATATGCGTCAGTTTTTTATGCTGCATTCTTCAAAGGGAAATTGATTGCCAGGCCAGGAAAATATAACACTATTTTTGGATATCGCCAAGAAGAGGTTAGTGCCTGGATTCTGATAAATTTTCGCTTTTGTGTTTATTTTTATGTAATGATTATTCAATTCTATTCATATCAGTTATAGTCAGAACCCATTTAGCAGCAGGTTAAAACTTGGGTGGAACCTAATTCCGTCGAACAAGTTCAGCTTGTTCGACGTTATCAAGTAAGAGCCACCCACACCCGCAGTGGCATAGTGGTCTAAATTCTCTACCAGTAGGGATCTGAATGTAATATTTTATAGTACAAGGAGAAACATTTAATTGCCACAACGTATTGAACGCATTTAATAACCATTTAGCGTTTAATATACTATATGGAGGCTAAAGGTTTTGTTCGATTTAAATAAATAAAATTGAAATAGTAAAAGTTTTTATAATAAATAAAATTGAATACGTAAAATTTGAACAGTGAAATTTTATTTTAATTACATTGCTATAATAAGTGGAAAAGACTTTCCCGTAAATTAACCGAGATGGAATATAATCGTACCAATACCAATTTCGAATACAGTTACACCGTGAAACTGATTTTGCGGGAATTTGTCAACAGATATGCGTCAGTTTCTTATGTTGCATTCTTCAAAGGGAAATTGATTGGCAGGCCAGGAAAATATAACACTATTTTTGGATATCGCCAAGAAGAGGTTAGTGCCTGGATTCTGATAAATTTTCGCTTTTGTGTTTATTTTTATGTAATGATTATTCAATTCTATTCATTTCAGTTATAGTCAGAACCCATTTAGCAACGGGTTAAAAACTTGGGTGGAACCTGATTTCGTCGAACAAGTTCTGCTTGTTCGACTTTATCAAGTAAGAACCACCCACACCTGCAGTGGCATAGTGGTCTAAATTCTCTACCAGTAAGCATCTGAATGTAATATTTTATAGTACAAGGAGAAACATTTAATTGCCACAACGTATTGAACGCATTTAATAACCATTTAGCGTTTAATATACTATATGGAGGCTAAAGGTTTTGTCCTATTTAAATAAATAAAATTGAAATAGTAAAATCTTTTATAATAAATAAAATTGAATACGTAAAATTTTATTTTAATTACATTGCTATAATAAGTGGAAAAGACTTTCCCGTAAATTAACCGAGATGGAATATAATCGTACCAATACCGATTTCGAATACAGTTATACCGTGAAACTGATTTTGCGGGAATTTTTCAACAGATATGCGTCAGTTTTTTATGTTGCATTCTTCAAAGGGAAATTTATTGGCAGGTCAGGAAAATATAACACTATTTTTGTGCCTGGATTCTAATAAATTTTCGCTTTTGTGTTTATTTTTATGTAATGATTATTCAATTCTTTTCATATCAGTTATAGTCAGAACCCATTTAGCAACAGGTTAAAAACTTGGGTGGAACCTGATTTAGTCGAACAAGTTCAGCTTGTTCGACGTTATCAAGTAAGAACCACCCACACCCGCAGTGGCATAGTGGTCTAAATTCTCTACCAGTAGGCATCTGAATGTAATATTTTATAGTACAAGGAGAAACATTTAATAGCCACAACGTATTGAACGCATTTAATAACCATTTAGCGTTTAATATACTATACGGAGGCTAAAGGTTTTGTTCTATTTAAACAAATAAAATTGAAATAGTAAAAACTTTTATAATAAATAAAATTGAATACGTAAAATTTGAAAAGTGAAATTTTATTTTAATTACATTGCTATAATAAGTGGAAAAGACTTTCCCGTAAATTAACCGAGATGGAATATAATCGTACCAATACCGATTTCGAATACAGTTACACCGTGAAACTGATTTTGCTGGAATTTGTCAACAGATATGCGTCAGTTTTTTATGTTGCATTCTTCAAAGGGAAATTGATTGCCAGGCCAGGAAAATATAACACTATTTTTGGATATCGCCAAGAAGAGGTTAGTGCCTGGATTCTGATAAATTTTCGCTTTTGTGTTTATTTTTATGTAATGATTATTCAATTCTATTCATATCAGTTATAGTCAGAACCCATTTAGCAGCAGGTTAAAACTTGGGTGGAACCTAATTCCGTCGAACAAGTTCAGCTTGTTCGACGTTATCAAGTAAGAACCACCCACACCCGCAGTGGCATAGTTGTCTAAATTCTCTACCAGTAGGCATCTGAATGTAATATTTTATAGTACAAGGAGAAACATTTAATTGCCACAACGTATTGAACGTATTTAATAACCATTTAGCGTTTAATATAATATATGGAGGCTAAAGGTTTTCTTCTATTTAATTAAATAAAATTGAAATAGTAAAAACTTTTATAATAAATAAAATATAATACGTAAAATTTGAACAGTGAAATTTTATTTTAATTACATTGCTATAATAAGTGGAAAAGACTTTCCCGTAAATTAACCGAGATGGAATATAATCGTACCAATACCGATTTCGAATACAGTTACACCGTGAAACTGATTTTGCTGGAATTTGTCAACAGATATGCGTCAGTTTCTTATGTTGCATTATTCAAAGGGAAATTTATTGGCTGGCCAGGAAAATATAACACTATTTTTGGATATCGCCAAGAACAGGTTAGTGCCTGGATTCTGATAAATTTTCGCTTTTGTGTTTATTTTTATGTAATGATTATTCAATTCTATTCATATCAGTTATAGTCAGAACCCATTTAGCAACAGGTTAAAAACTTGGGTGGAACCTGATTTCGTCGAACAAGTTCAGCTTGTTCGACGTTATCAAGTAAGAACCACCCACACCTGCAGTGGCATAGTGGTCTAAATTCTCTACCAGTAGGCATCTGAATTTAATATTTTATAGTACAAGGAGAAACATTTAATTGCCACAACGTATTGAACGCATTTAATAACCATTTAGCGTTTAATATACTATATGGAGGCTAAAGGTTTTGTTCTATTTAAATAAATAAAATTGAAATAGTAAAAACTTTTATATTAAGTAAAATTGAGTACGTAAAATTTGAACAATGAAATTATATTTTAATTACATTGCTATAATAAGTGGAAAAGACTTTCCCGTAAATTAACCGAGATGGAATATAATCGTACCAATACCGATTCGAATACAGTTACACCGTGAAACTGATTTTGCTGGAATTTGTCAACAGATATGCGTCAGTTTTTTATGTTGCATTCTTCAAAGGGAAATTTATTGGCAGGCCAGGAAAATATAACACTATTTTTGATATCGCCAAGAAGAGGTTAGTGCCTGGATTCTGATAAATTTTCGCTTTTGTGTTTATTTTTATGTAATGATTATTCAGTTCTATTCATATCAGTTATAGTCTGAACGCATTTAGCAACAGGTTAAAAACTTGGGTGGAACCTGATTTCGTCGAACAAGTTCAGTTTGTTCGACTTTATCAAGTAAGAACCAACCACACCTGCAGTGGCATAGTGGTCTAAATTCTCTACCAGTAGGCATCTGAATGTAATATTTTATAGTACAAGGAGAAACATTTAACTGACACAACGTATTGAACTCATTTAATAACCATTTAGCGTTTAATATACTATATGGAGGCTAAAGGTTTTGTTCTATTTAAATAAATAAAATTGAAATAGTAAAAACTTTTATAATAAATAAAATTGAATACGTAAAATTTGAACAGTGAAATTTTATTTTAATTACATTGCTATAATAAGTGGAAAAGACTTTCCCGTAAATTAACCGAGATGGAATATAATCGTACCAATACCGATTCGAATACAGTTACACCGTGAAACTGATTTTGCTGGAATTTGTCAACAGATATGCGTCAGTTTTTTATGTTGCATTCTTCAAAGGGAAATTTATTGGCAGGCCAGGAAAATATAACACTATTTTTGGATATCGCCAAGAAGAGGTTAGTGCCTGGATTCTGATAAATTTTCGCTTTTGTGTTTATTTTTATGTAATGATTATTCAATTCTATTCATATCAGTTATAGTCAGAACCCATTTAGCAACAGGTTAAAAACTTGGGTGGAACCTGATTTCGTCGAACAAGTTCAGCTTGTTCGACGTTATCAAGTAAGAACCACCCACACCTGCAGTGGCATAGTGGTCTAAATTCTCTACCAGTAGGCATCTGAATGTAATATTTTATAGTACAAGGAGAAACATTTAATTGCCACAACGTATTGAACGCATTTAATAACCATTTAGCGTTTAATATACTATATGGAGGCTAAAGGTTTTGTTCTATTTAAATAAATAAAATTGAAATAGTAAAAATTTTATAATAAATAAAATTGAATACGTAAAATTTTATTTTAATTACATTGCTATAATAAGTGGAAAAGGCTTTCCCATAAATTAACCGAGATGGAATTTAATCGTACTTTTAGGCAGTTTTAAGTTTGGGTAGCGGATATTTTACATATTTTACATAGAAAACGTAAATTTAGTGACTAGTGACTTAGTGACCTAACCTGATAATGAAATGGTGGAGACCAATTGAAACGGATGTACCAAATGAAACGGATTGGAAGAAAAAGTCATGGTGGGAGGGCTATACTTTAGGTAGTTTTCCTCCTGAAATTATTATGAATTTGAACGTGGCAACAAGTAAGTAACATCCACGCCATCAATAAATAATAATAATAATAATTTATTTATAACCCACAAAGTACATTAAACTGTGGAGTAAACACACAAAAAAAGAAAAAACAAGACAAAAAACATAACAACATAAATAACATAGCAGCATAACGACATACAACATAAATAAATTACCTCCAATCAAAAGTTTTTAGTTGTTTTCCCACTCAGTTTTTATGTGTAAGATTTTGATAGTAAATCCTACTAAACAAACTATAAAGAAGCATCTCATTCAAAAAGAAAATTCTAGACGGTGTCAATATTTATTGTTGTCTTTCTTTAGTGGAAAGTTTTAATCATGTTTAAGCTAGTAATTCGCTTAGAATTAGACTTGAATTTGGCATTTGTCTGTGTATCTTTAGGAATCAATATTACACGTATACAGCAAAATATTTAAAATTCATGAGGATCAGACTGATATGCCTTTAAAGAAAATTGATTTTTTTAAACCAATTCTAATAAAAGTAGACAGTGGGGTAGCATTTGATTTGTATCCTTTATCACAAGAAAGAAACCAACAACAGGAATTGTCAATTAAGCATTATGCTTAATTGATAATGAAGAAAAAGTAAAGCTTCAGTGGTATAAAGTCCAATAAGTGAAATACATGCATGAGAAATAGATATAAAGATAGAATAGACAGAAATAATCCTTTAGTATTTTTTGGTGGATTTATAGTTTATGATGAGTATTTGTGATTTGGAAAGTTTCCAAATTTGATCGAAGCTCTGATTCATAATTTTTTGAAGTGCCAAGTGTGCTGTCATCAGCACAACAAACGATGACCTCAGAAGATAGTGAACTATAGTTCGCACTATGGGAAAAGGATGGCTTAGGATGACAAATTATACAACAATTAATTTATAAATAGATTATTTACAAAGATCAAAAATAACACTGGCCTTAAAACTGATGCTTGAGGGACACCAAAATTCACTTGTGAGGATGAACAGAAAATTGGATCGACAGAATATAGCCCATCATTCAAATAAGACAAACCAAAAAAATACATTATCCCTAATGCCAAAATGAGACATCTTCGATAGAAGAATTTCAGTGGTTAAGCCATCAAATACCTTACGAATAAGGCAGCCAGAATTAATCCCGAATATAATGCAGAATGTATAAAATTCAAAAGGGTTATGCAGGCATGTTCAGTGGCATGCCTCGTTCAGAAACCAAATTAAAAATCATGAAGAAAGTTTCTAGATTTTAGAAAAGTAAGGAGACGAGAAAGGATAGCCTAATCGAAGATTTAATTAAACACTGATAAAATTAAAATTTGTCGATAATTTGCTGGACCTATTTAAAGAGCGAGTTAAAGAGCTAAAGAGTTAAAGAGCGAGGTATTGACTAGGCGGTTAAGTTTTAATGTTGCTCCTTACTTTCAGCTAAAAAAAAACTTGTTTTTGTATTTAGTTAGTTCGGAGAAGAGGGTGAATTAGAATAAATGCAGTAATAAACAGTGAATTATGTAATGTATTTAGATTGTCTTGGGTACATCAGAAAAATCTAGGGACTTTTAGGCAGTTTTAAGTTTGGGTAGCGGATATTTTACATATTTTACATAGAAACGTAAATTTAGTGAAAATTATTAAAAGCTTAAAGAGTTTTCATAGCCCTTGGCTCCCTTTGTTCCCTTCGTCCCTGTAGCTCCCTTGGTTAGAAATTCTCAAGTCTAATTTTTCATCTTTTTAGTGTGCTTCGGGAGGCTGCATGCTCGAACTGACGAAACAATTGGTCACAATTATGTTTGGACAAAAAATAATCAAATTATTCATTTTTGCATAGTGCCATAGTTGGCACTTTGGGCAAAGAATGGCTTAGGATGACAAAATATACAACAATTAATAAGTTTCTGCTTTTGTACTACATACACAATTATCTGTTACAATTATATCTGCTTGTACTACATCACAATTATGTTTCGACAAAAAATCTTTACTTTGTTCAAGTTTGTGATTTTTTATAAAATAATGCCTCTGATAATGAAGTGGTGGAGACCAATTTAAAAAACAATCAGAAAATTAAAAAAAAAGTTTTTTCGACTGGAAGTAAGGAGCAATATTAAAACTAAAACCAACAGAACTTATAACTTGTATGGGGGGGGGGGGGTTCGTCCCCTGGTCAAGACCTAGCTCTATGCAATAAAGTTAAAATTTTATTCCAATTCTAGAAGAGTGACCCCTGAATCCCAAAGGCCATTAAATTACAATAAATAGGTCTTTTGAAAGTACTAAAAAAAATAACGTAAAGAGCGAGGTGTTGACAAGGGTTCACCCCCTCGTTAATACCTCGCTCTTTATGCTAAATTTACGTTAAAGAGCGAGGTATTGACGATGGGGATAATTTTTTCAAGTGCCAAGTGTGCGGTCTTCAGCAAAACAAACAATTACATCAGAAGATAGTGAACTATAGTTGGCACAATAGGCAAAGGGTGGCTTAGGATGACAAAATATACAACAATTAATAAGTCTCTGCTTTTGTACTATATACACAATTATCTGTTACAATTATCTCTGCTGTTACTACATCACAATTATGTTTCGACGAAAAATCATCACTTTGTTCAAGTTTGTGATTTTTTATAAAATAGTGCCTCTGATAATGAAATGGTGGAGACCAATTGAAACGGATGTACCAAATGAAACGGATTGGAAGAAAAAGTCATGGTGGAAGGGCTATACTTTAGGTAGTTTTCCTCCTGAAATTATTACGAATTTGAACGTGGCAACGAGTAAGTAACATCCACGCCATCAATAAAGTTTTTGGTGGTTTTCCCACGCAGTTTTTATGTGTAAGATTTTGACTGTAAATCCTACTAAACAAACTATAAAGAAGCATCTGATTCAAAAAGAAAATTCTAGACGGTGTCAATATTTATTGTTTGTCTTTCTTTAGTGGAAAGTTTTAATCATGTTTAAGCTAGTAATTCGCTTAGAATTAGACTTGAATTTGGAATTTGTCTGTGTATCTTTAGGAATCAATAGTATACATATACAGCAAAATATATAAAATTCATGAGGATCGGACTGATATGCCTTTAAAGAAAATTGATTTTTTTAAACCAATTCTAATAAAAGTAGACAGTGGGGTAGCATTTGATTTGTATCCTTTATCACAAGAAAGAAACCAACAACAGGAATTGTCAATTAAGCATTATGCTTAATTGATAAAGAAGAAAAAGTAAAGCTTAAGTGGTATAAGTCGAGTAAGTGAAATACATGTATGAGAAAGATATATTTTTGGTTTGTTTTGGTATTATTTTTTGGTGGATTTATAGTTTACGATGAGTATTTGTGATTTGGAAAATTTACAAATTTTATCGAATCTCTTATTCATTATTTTTTGAAGTGCCAACTGTGCTGTCATCAGCACAACAAACGATGACCTCAGAAGATAGTTAACTATTGTTGGCACTATGGGCAAAGGATGGCTTATGATGACAAAACATACAGCAATTAATAAGTCTGTGCTTTTTTACTACATACAAAAGATTATTTACATAGATCAAAAACAACACGGGCCCTAAAACTGATCCTTGAGGGACACCAAAATTCACTTGTGAGGGTGAACAGAAAAGTGGATCGAAAGAAAATAACCCATCATTCAAATAAAATAAGACAAACCAAAAAAATACATTATCCCTAATGCCAAAATGAGACATCTTCGATAGAAGAATTTCAGTGGTTAAGCAATCAAATACCTTACGAATAAAACAGCCAGAATTAATCCCGAATCTAATGCAGAATGTATAAAATTCAAAAGGGTTATGCAGGTATGTTCAGTGGAGTGCCTCGTTCGGAAACCAAATTGAAAATCATTAAGAAAGTTTCTAGATTTTAGAAAAGTAAGGAGACGAGAAAAGATGGCCTTTTCGAAGATTTTATTAAACACTGATAAATTAAAATTTGTCGATAATTTGCTGGACCTATTTAAAGCGCAAGATAAAGAGCTAAAGAGTTAAAGAGCGAGGTATTGACTAGGGGGTTAAATTTAAATGTTGCTCCTTACTTTCAGTTTGAAAACTTGTTTTTTTATTTAATTAGTTTGGAGAAGAGGGTGAATTAGAATAAATGCAGTAATAAACAGTAAATTATGTAATGTATTTAGATTGTCTTGGGTACATCAGAAAAATCTAGGGACTTTTAGGCAGTTTTATGTTTGGGTAGCGGATATTTTACATATTTTACATAGAAAACGTAAATTTAGTGAAAATTATTAAAAGCTTGAAGAGTTTTCATAGCCCTTGGCTCCCTTTGTTCCCTTCGTCTCTGTAGCTCCCTTGGTTAGAAATTCTCAAGTCTAATTATAGACTTGATATATATATATATATATATATATATATATATATATATATATATATATATATATATATATATATATATATATATGTATATATATATATATATATATATATATATATATATATATATATATATATATATACATATATATATATATATATATATATATATATATATATATATATATATATATATATATATATATATATATATATATATGTATATATATATATATATGTATATATATATATATATATATATATATATATATATATATATATATATATATATATATATATATATATATATAGCCCCACTAATAGTGAAGCTCAAAGAAAATGAACAAGGCCACAAAATCAGCAAAGTTACTGCGTGCCTATGGCTCTCAAGGAATCACCAAGTACAGGAAGAAATAAAAATCATGGCAAGAGGAGATATTCTAGTTAAGGTAACGAATAAAATTCATTTTGAAAATTTGAAGGTACTCGACTATATTAACGATTACCCAATTGAGGTATCACTGCCAAAAAGCTTAAGCCAATTTAAGAAAGTCGTTACATTATATGAAAACATCAACCCTGAAGAAATGGACCAAATAGAAATAGAATGGAAAAATAAAGACGGCATCTCATAAATTGAGAAACTGCTAAAAAAGATAGGGGAGGATTTGGTGCCCACTAAATCCTTAGTATTATAATCAAATATTCCAATACCAGATAGGGTTACAGTTGGACTACTAAGTTTTCCTGTTAGGCCATGGACACCCAAGCCAGTCCTGGCCGAGCGGGTTGGTGCGCTGGATTCGGGATCCCTTGTCTGAGAGGACGAGGGTTCGAGTCCCAGTGTACCCAATTCTTCAGTTTGGGACGGGGGTCAGTGGCGTGTCTCTGTAAGCTTAGCCAGAGTCGACCCAGCTCTAAATGGGTACCTGGAGAAATCTGGGGAAGGTAAACAGGAAGGGTGTGCGAAAGCACAGGATGGCTGGCCCCCAACTCCCCATTGCACTTCCTGGCTGAAGGGCCAAGAAACGGAGATCAGCACCGCCGGTACGGACTGTAAAGTCTAATGCCGTATCCTTTACCTTTTCCTCTTACCTTATGGACACCCAAACCTAGAAGGTGTACCAACTGTCAATTGTTTGGCCATATAAAAGATGTATGCCGTACCAACACGCAAACTTACGGAAAATGTGCCTGCAGAGGTCATTCTGCGGAAAATTGTACTGAAAGTCAGATTAAGTGCAGAAATTGTAAAAGCTCAGATCACATTAGTGGGGACAAAAATTGCCAAAAGTACAAGGAAATCCTGGAAATCAGTAAAATTGTATCAAAGAACAAAGTTACTTGGAAAGAAGCAAAAATGACTTATGCCGAAAAAACAAAAACAGGACTTGAAAGACAAATGCCTATCGACAGCACCAACCAAACCAATAATTCGTTTTCGGAAAGAGCTCACGTAGAAACAATTGAACCTACGCAAATTCAGAAAGTATTGAAGCTACTTATAGAGACCATAAAAATAGTATCGAAACCAAAAGTAAAGACAATATTCCCCGGAATTATTAATTCTGACGAACCTGAAATAGAAGAAAGATTTTTAGCAGTAACTGAACATGATTCCAGGGCCTAGTAAAAGTATCCAAGATAGTAGATTAACCAGAAATAGTAAAATGAAGTTTTGGCAATTAAACTGCAACAGCTTAAATAAATCGAAATTGGTAGAATTTAAGAAGATATTAATGGATGAGAACCCTACAATAGTTTGCTTGCAAGAGACATGGTGGCACAGTCAAATTATTACTAATTTTAAGGGGTATGAAATAGCCAGAATAGACCGAGAAAACACAGGAAGCCAACAATCAAAAGGTGGAGGAGTAGCTATCTTAATAAATGAAAATCATTTCCAAATAACAGAAATATTAGATGTGAGTGATGATATGATAAATCTAGAAGTTGTTATAGTAAAATGTGTAAGAACAGATGGTGCGGTTTATACCGTGGCAAACATTTATAATAGTAATGGCCAAAACACTATAAAAAATGATCTTGACTTCATTTACCAGAAAATGGAGGGAACCAAGATCCTATGTGGAGATTTAAACGGCCACTCTTTTTTTTGGGAATCTAATGGTAGACAAAATAGGTCAGGACAGGATATTACAAATTTTGCCTATGATGTATCTGATTTGGCATTGATAACTCCAGCGGATACAGTAACATATATGAATATTCAAACTAATTACTCAAGCACCATTGACCTAACATTTGCATCCTGCCAAATCATGCAAGTAGCGGAATATAAAACAAGGGTAGATCTTGATATAGGTAGTCCGCATTCATTAATACAAATAAGCTTTGACCTACTACCGGAAAAGAAAATGCAGTACTATAAAAAGAGTAAATTTAATCAAGTCGAAATTAGTCATATATGTAAAAAACTAGAAGAAAATTTACCAGAAAAACTAAAGTGTATTGAAACAGATACTAAATCGTTTATGTCAATAATGGAATCCGCAATCAAGGAAATAAGAGTGAGAAAGTTTTGTGAATCAAAGTTAAACAAAGATACCCCCTATTAAGAAGATGTGGGCCACATTTAATACCTTAACCAGGAAATTCAAAGAAAAAGCAAACACACCAATACAGAACCCACATACTGGACAAATCACAAATGACCCTAAAACCATTGCAAATATCCTAGCAGCAGTTCTTGTCAATAAAAGGGAGTAATTACCAAGCTACTCTACGGAAGAAAACAATACTATGAAGAAACAAATTGAGGTTGCAGTCAAAGAAAAGGGAGATTATGACAAAGACTTTGATATAGAAGAACTGTATCATGTCATTAATAAACTACCAAAGAATAAATCTCCTGGGTTAGACGGAATTACAAATGATGTAATCAAAGAAATAGGGCCAAAGAGTAAGGAATTTTTATGTCATTTGTATAATATGTGTTTAGCGAAAGCAAGATTGCCTAGGGCATGGGATACTAGCCTTATAGTGCCAATTCTCAAACAGGGTAGGAACTCGCTAATTCCCGACAATTATAGGCCAATATCTTTGACAACTGTGTTCAGGAAAATTCTAGAACATTTAATAAAGCACAGAATAGAAGAAAAAATAGATAAAGCACTTAGTAGACGCCAAGTTGGTTTTAGAAAAAAACGGAGTACAATAGATGCAGTAGTTAAACTGGAAAATGAGATAAAAATTGGAATGCAGGAAAAGAACTCAGTTTATGCAATAATTTACGACCTAACATCAGCTTTCGATTCAGTCCCATTACAAATTGTGGCACAAAAGCTTTCAATGCATATTAAAGGGAAAATGCTCGACCTAATAATCAGCTTAACTAAGATTGAAGAAACTTATTTTGCAATTAAAAATGTAATCTCGGACAAGATACAATTCACAATAGGTGTGCCACAGGGATGTGTCCTAAGTCCTCTTCTTTTTAACTTAGTATTGGCAGATTTCCCCTTTAAGAATGTAAACGGCCAAATATTTGCCGATGATATTGGCTCATGGGCAAACGTGAGAACCCCAGAAGAAGCTCAGAAAACAATAAAGATTTCCGTCATAGAGGCAGTTAACTGGGCAAAATTAAATAAAATGGTGTTTTCAAATAAAACTGTAGCTATGATTTTTAATGCAAATAAAAGAAATGATCTTCAGCGACTAGAGATTGATGTGGATAGCTTACATATCCCATTGGTGAACCATACCAGAAATTTAGGAGTGTCAATTGATCTGAAACTCAACATGAAGCTGCATATCAATAATATTTTAAGGGAAACTAGCAATATTATTAATCTATTGAAATGTTTAGCTGGCAAAAACTGGGGAGCTGACAGATCAATATTGAAACTTTTTTATACAGCTGCAATACGGTCAAAAATAGAGTATGCGGCTTCATTGATTGCAGAAATGTGTGACAATAATTATTACCAACTAGAAAAAATACAAAACCAAGCCTTAAGAATAATTACAGGCGGAATGAGAACAACACCAATACCAGCCTTGAGGATGGAAACGAGAATAATGTCACTTAAAGGAAGAATTCAACAACCTGCAATAAAATACATTTTGAAAATATCAGACGAAGTTAACCACCCTAACCAAAAAATAATCCAACTACACACTTCGAAAGCTTAGAAATTTATTCCATGGAATTAAGCTAAACCACTGGTCCCTGCTGTGGCCAATATTATTAGCAAATTAGGAATTAATGAAGATCTCAAACACATAAGACTAGAATCTCCAGAAATAAATTTCAAAGATGTTATTATCAATATAGACACTTATCCAGTTTGCAAGAAAGAAGACTCATTGCAGGTTCAAAGAAATTGTTTGCTCAATACATTAAGTGAAAAATATCCATCTTTTCAACAATATTACACAGATGGATCGAAAATAGGAGAGAAAGTGGGATATTCTGTATTATCAAAAGAAACAGGCATAACAATAACAGGAAGACTTGAAGAAGGAGTGTCGGTTTTTGATGCACAAATGACAGCAATAGAAAAAGCGTTAAGAATGATTCATGGAGAATGCACACAAAATAGCAAAGCAGTAGTTCTTTCAGATAGCAGGTCGGCGATTTCAGCAATAAAAGGAAATGGTCATAAATCTGTAACGGGAATCTACGACGAATTTAAAAAATGTCAAGAAAAAGCTATAACAGTTGGATTACAATGGTGTCCAAGCCATTGTGACATAGATGGAAATGAAAAAGCGGACAAACTAGCAAAGGAGGCTACCTTGCTAGGCTCAATAAGTTCAGAGTGCACGAATTTCTATTCAAAATATCGAAGGATTACCTGGCTATTAAAGAAATCAGAAATAAATCGGAACCTTGAAAAATCTAGTAATCGATATGTAGAATATTTTAAAGGAAAGACTCCAAATAAAAAGTATATACCAATTACACAAAAAGCAGCAAACATTATATTTCGATTGAGAACCCAACACGCTGCGACAAATGAACACTTGAAGAAATTAAATTTAAGTGAAACAAATATGTGTGATTGTGCAAGTGTCATACAGTCCATTCGACACCTATTGGAAGAGTGCCATATCACAGGAAACCTAAGGTCTGCAGTGAAACAAATATGCGACTCATTGAATTTCAGTTATGGTGAAGTGCCTATACTATTTCCCCCACAAAGTACAAGCCACTATGCCACTCTTATTAATAAAATAGGAAATGTACTTTCAGCTTCAAACCTTGCATGGATTTAGTTAGGATTTAAGTGGAATAAATAAAGAAATTGCATGGAGATTATGCACTTGCGTCTCCAGACAACCAATCAAGAAGAAGAAGACTTCTTTATTTCACACATAGAATGCCAAATATTTAAATAATAATTTAATACTGTACAAATTTTACAAGAAACATCCTCTTTGGATCTAATAGATCCGAAGAGGATCAAATTGTAATCGAGCAAAAGACCAAATTGCTTAAAAAAATTATTGAGAAACCATATATAGATTTTAACCCTTTCGGAATCTAAAATTGCGAACAGTATTGTATTCATTCGTTTAAATTATTTAGTATATATAAATGAGGGTTGGACAACTAAATCAACTATTCACATAGTCTTATTATTAAAATAATGTTTTATCCAACCTTGGTTAGAAATTTTCAAGTCTAATTTTTCATATTTTTAGTGTGCTCCGGGAGGCTGTATGTTCGAGTTGACCAAACAATTGGTCATAATTATGCTTGGCCAAAAAATGATCAATTTGTCTAAGTTCGTGTTTTTTTATCAAATAGTCCCTCCTATTATGAAGTTTTGGAGACCAATCAAAGCGGATGTAACAGATGAGAAGAAAAGGCCATGGTGGGAGGACTCTGCTTTAAGTAGTTTTACTCCTGCAGTTCTTAGGAATAAGAACGTGGCAATGAGTAAGAAACATCCACGCAATCAATAGAGTATTTGGTGGTTTTTCCACTCAGTTTTTATGTGTAAGATTTTGACTGTAAATCTTACTAAACAAACTATAAAGAAGCATCTGATTTAAAAAGAAAATTCTAGACGGTGTCAATATTTATTGTTTGTCTTAAAAAGAGGAAATTTAATCAAGTCGAAATTAGTCATATATGTAAAAAACTAGAAGAAAATTTACTAGAAAAACTAAAGTGTATTGAAACAGATACTAAATCGTTTATGTCAATAATGGAATCCGCAATCAAGGAAATAAGTGCAAATTTCCAAAGAAAGTTGAAAAAGGTGCATTTACACGGGTGGAATGACGAAATTCAGAAACTGGTGCAAGAGAGAAGAAAGGCCAAGAGATACTTACAGCTTCAATTTAGCACTCAGTTATGCATCCAATATAAGGAGCTAGATCCAAAAGTAAAAAATAGAATAATCAACTTAAAACGGGACACGTGGAGAAAGTTTTGTGAATCAAAGTTAAACAAAGATACCCCCTATTAAGAAGATGTGGGCCACATTTAATACCTTAACCAGGAAATTCAAAGAAAAAGCAAACACACCAATACAGGACCCACATACTGGACAAATCACAAATGACCCTAAAACCATTGCAAATATCCTAGCAGCAGTTCTTGTCAATAAAAGGGAGCGATTACCAAGTTACTCTACGGAAGAAAACAATACTATGAAGAAACAAATTGAGGTTGCAGTCAAAGAAAAGGGAGATTATGACAAAGACTTTGATATAGAAGAACTTTATCATGTCATTAATAAACTACCAAAGAATAAATCTCCTGGGTTAGACGGAATTACAAATGATGTAATCAAAGAAATGGGGCCAAAGAGTAACGAATTTTTATGTCATTTGTATAATATGTGTTTAGCGAAAGCAAGATTGCCTAGGGCATGGGATACTAGCCTTATAGTGCCAATTCTCAAACAGTGTAGGAACTCGCTAATTCCCGACAATTATAGGCCAATATCTTTGACAACTGTGTTCAGGAAAATTCTAGAACATTTAATAAAGCACAGAATAGAAGAAAAAATAGATAAAGCACTTAGTAGACGCCAAGTTGGCTTTAGAAAAAAACGGAGTACAATAGATGCAGTAGTTAAACTGGAAAATGAGATAAAAATTGGAATGCAGGAAAAGAACTCAGTTTATGCAATATTTTACGACCTAACATCAGCTTTCGATTCAGTCCCATTACAAATTGTGGCACAAAAGCTTTCAATGCATATTAAAGGGAAAATGCTCGACCTAATAATCAGCTTAACTAAGATTGAAGAAACTTATTTTGCAATTAAAAATGTAATCTCGGACAAGATACAATTCACAAAAGGTGTGCCACAGGGATGTGTCCTAAGTCCTCTTCTTTTTAACTTAGTATTGGCAGATTTCCCCTTTAAGAATGTAGACGGCCAAATATTTGCCGATGATATTGGCTCATGGGCAAAAGGGAGAACCACAGAAGAAGCTCAGAAAACAATAAAGATTTCCGTCATAGAGGCAGTTAATTGGGCAAAATTAAATAAAATGGTGTTTTCAAATAAAACTGTAGCTATGATTTGTAATGCAAATAAAAGAAATGATCTTCAGCGACTAGAGATTGATGTGGATAGCTTACATATCCCATTGGTGAAACCATACCAGAAATTTAGGAGTGTCAATTGATCTGAAACTCAACATGAAGCTGCATATCAATAATATTTTAAGGGAAACTAGCAATATTATTAATCTATTGAAATGTTTAGCTGGCAAAAACTGGGGAGCTGACAGATCAATATTGAAACTTTTTTATACAGCTGCAATACGGTCAAAAATAGAGTATGCGGCTTCATTGATTGCAGAAATGTGTGACAATAATTATTACCAACTAGAAAAAATACAAAACCAAGCCTTAAGAATAATTACAGGCGGAATGAGAACAACACCAATACCAGCCTTGAGGATGGAAACGAGAATAATGTCACTTAAAGGAAGAATTCAACAACCTGCAATAAAATACATTTTGAAAATATTAGACGAAGTTAACCACCCTAACCAAAAAATAATCCAACTACACACTTCGAAAGCTTGGAAATTTATTCCATGGAATTAAGCTAAACCACTGGTCCCTGATGTGGCCAATATTATTAGCAAATTAGGAATTAATGAAGATCTCAAACACATAAGACTAGAATCTCCAGAAATAAATTTCAAAGATGTTATTATCAATATAGACACTTATCCAGTTTGCAAGAAAGAAGACTCATTGCAGGTTCAAAGAAATTGTTTGCTCAATACATTAAGTGAAAAATATCCATCTTTTCAACAATATTACACAGATGGATCGAAAATAGGAGAGAAAGTGGGATATTCTGTATTATCAAAAGAAACAGGCATAACAATAACAGGAAGACTTGAAGAAGGAGTGTCGGTTTTTGATGCGCAAATGACAGCAATAGAAAAAGCGTTAAGAATGATTCATGGAGAATGCACACAAAATAGCAAAGCAGTAGTTCTTTCAGATAGCAGGTCGGCGATTGCAGCAATAAAAGGAAATGGTCATAAATCTGTAATGGGAATCTACGACGAATTAAAAAAAATGTCAAGAAAAAGCTATAACAGTTGGATTACAATGGTGTCCAAGCCATTGTGACATAGATGGAAATGAAAAAGCGGACAAACTAGCAAAGGAGGCTACCTTGCTAGGCTCAATAAGTTCAGAGTGCACGAATTTCTATTCAAAATATCGAAGGATTACCTGGCTATTAAAGAAATCAGAAATAAATCGGAACCTTGAAAAATCTAGTAATCGATATGTAGAATATTCTAAAGGAAAGACTCCAAATAAAAAGTATATACCAATTACACGAAAAGCAGCAAACATTATATTTCGATTGAGAACCCAACACGCCGCGACAAATGAACACTTGAAGAAATTAAATTTAAGTGAAACAAATATGTGTGATTGTGCAAGTGACATACAGTCCATTCGACACCTATTGGAAGAGTGCCATATCACAGGAAACCTAAGGTCTGCAGTGAAACAAATATGCGACTCATTGAACTTCAGTTATGGTGAAGTGCCTATACTATTTCCCCCACAAAGTACAAGCCACTATGCCACTCTTATTAATAAAATAGGAAATGTACTTTCAGCTTCAAACCTTGCATGGATTTAGTTAGGATTTAAGTGGAATAAATAAAGAAATTGCATGGAGAATATGCACTTGCGTCTCCAGACAACCAATCAAGAAGAAGAAGACTTCTTTATTTCACACATAGAATGCCAAATATTTAAATAATAATTTAATACTGTACAAATTTTACAAGAAACATCCTCTTTGGATCTAATAGATCCGAAGAGGATCAAATTGTAATCGAGCAAAAGACCAAATTGATTAAAAAAATTATTGAGAAACCATATATAGATTTTAACCCTTTCGGAATCTAAAATTGCCAACAGTATTGTATTCATTCGTTTAAATTATTTAGTATATATAAATGAGGGTTGGACAACTAAATCAACTATTCACATAGTCTTATTATTAAAATAATGTTTTATCCAACCTTGGTTAGAAATTTTCAAGTCTAATTTTTCATATTTTTAGTGTGCTCCGGGAGGCTGTATGTTCGAGTTGACCAAACAATTGGTCATAATTATACTTGGCCAAAAAATGATCAATTTGTCTAAGTTCGTGTTTTTTTATCAAATAGTCCCTCCTATTATGAAGTTTTGGAGACAAATCAAAGCGGATGTAACAGATGAGAAGAAAAGGCCATGGTGGGAGGACTCTGCTTTAAGTAGTTTTACTCCTGCAGTTCTTAGGAATCTGAACGTGGCAATGAGTAAGTAACATCCACGCAATCAATAGAGTATTTGGTGGTTTTTCCACTCAGTTTTTATGTGTAAGATTTTGACTGTAAATCTTACTAAACAAACTATAAAGAAGCATCTGATTTAAAAAGAAAATTCTAGACGGTGTCAATATTTATTGTTTGTCTTAAAAAGAGGAAATTTAATCAAGTCGAAATTAGTCATATATGTAAAAAACTAGAAGAAAATTTACCAGAAAAACTAAAGTGTATTGAAACAGATACTAAATCGTTTATGTCAATAATGGAATCCGCAATCAAGGAAATAAGTGCAAATTTCCAAAGAAAGTTGAAAAAGGTGCATTTACACGGGTGGAATGACGAAATTCAGAAACTGGTGCAAGAGAGAAGAAAGGCCAAGATATACTTACAGCTTCAATTTAGCACTCAGTTATGCATCCAATATAAGGAGCTAGATCCAAAAGTAAAAAATAGAATAATCAACTTAAAACGGGACACGTGGAGAAAGTTTTGTGAATCAAAGTTAAACAAAGATACCCCCTATTAAGAAGATGTGGGCCACATTTAATACCTTAACCAGGAAATTCAAAGAAAAAGCAAACACACCAATACAGGACCCACATACTGGACAAATCACAAATGACCCTAAAACCATTGCAAATATCCTAGCAGCAGTTCTTGTCAATAAAAGGGAGCAATTACCAAGTTACTCTACGGAAGAAAACAATAATATGAAGAAACAAATTGAGGTTGCAGTCAAAGAAAAGGGAGATTATGACAAAGACTTTGATATAGAAGAACTGTATCCTGTCATTAATAAACTACCAAAGAATAAATCTCCTGGGTTAGACGGAATTACAAATGATGTAATCAAAGAAATGGGGCCAAAGAGTAAGGAATTTTTATGTCATTTGTATAATATGTGTTTAGCGAAAGCAAGATTGCCTAGGGCATGGGATACTAGCCTTATAGTGCCAATTCTCAAACAGGGTAGGAACTCGCTAATTCCCGACAATTATAGGCCAATATCTTTGACAACTGTGTTCAGGAAAATTCTAGAACATTTAATAAAGCACAGAATAGAAGAAAAAATAGATAAAGCACTTAGTAGACGCCAAGTTGGTTTTATATAAAAACGGAGTACAATTGATGCAGTAGTTAAACTGGAAAATGAGATAAAAATTGGAATGCAGGAAAAGAACTCAGTTTATGCAATATTTTACGACCTAACATCAGCTTTCGATTCAGTCCCATTACAAATTGTGGCACAAAAGCTTTCAATGCATATTAAAGGGAAAATGCTCGACCTAATAATCAGCTTAACTAAGATTGAAGAAACTTATTTTGCAATTAAAAATGTAATCTCGGACAAGATACAATTCACAAAAGGTGTGCCACAGGGATGTGTCCTAAGTCCTCTTCTTTTTAACTTAGTATTGGCAGATTTCCCCTTTAAGAATGTAGACGGCCAAATATTTGCCGATGATATTGGCTCATGGGCAAAAGGGAGAACCCCAGAAGAAGCTCAGAAAACAATAAAGATTTCCGTCATAGAGGCAGTTAATTGGGCAAAATTAAATAAAATGGTGTTTTCAAATAAAACTGTAGCTATGATTTTTAATGCAAATAAAAGAAATGATCTTCAGCGACTAGAGATTGATGTGGATAGCTTACATATCCCATTGGTGAACCATACCAGAAATTTAGGAGTGTCAATTGATCTGAAACTCAACATGAAGCTGCATATCAATAATATTTTAAGGGAAACTAGCAATATTATTAAT
This sequence comes from Artemia franciscana, assembly GCF_032884065.1. Lineage (NCBI taxonomy): Eukaryota > Metazoa > Arthropoda > Branchiopoda > Anostraca > Artemiidae > Artemia > Artemia franciscana. The sequence continues at coordinate 22,954,659 of NC_088867.1, read as the reverse complement.
CTATTGAAATGTTTAGCTGGCAAAAACTGGGGAGCTGAAAGATCAATATTGAAACTTTTTTATACAGCTGCAATACGGTCAAAAATAGAGTATGCGGCTTCATTGATTGCAGAAATGTGTGACAATAATTATTACCAACTAGAAAAAATACAAAACCAAGCCTTAAGAATAATTACAGGTGGAATGAGAACAACACCAATACCAGCCTTGAGGATGGAAACGAGAATAATGTCACTTAAAGGAAGAATTCAACAACCTGCAATAAAATACATTTTGAAAATATCAGACGAAGTTAACCACCCTAACCAAAAAATAATCCAACTACACACTTCGAAAGCTTGGAAATTTATTCCATGGAATTAAGCTAAACCACTGGTCCCTGCTGTGGCCAATATTATTAGCAAATTAGGAATTAATGAAGATCTCAAACACATAAGACTAGAATCTCCAGAAATAAATTTCAAAGATGTTATTATCAATATAGACACTTATCCAGTTTGCAAGAAAGAAGACTCATTGCAGGTTCAAAGAAATTGTTTGCTCAATACATTAAGTGAAAAATATCCATCTTTTCAACAATATTACACAGATGGATCGAAAATAGGAGAGAAAGTGGGATATTCTGTATTATCAAAAGAAACAGGCATAACAATAACAGGAAGACTTGAAGAAGGAGTGTCGGTTTTTGATGCACAAATGACAGCAATAGAAAAAGCGTTAAGAATGATTCATGGAGAATGCACACAAAATAGCAAAGCAGTAGTTCTTTCAGATAGCAGGTCGGCGATTGCAGCAATAAAAAGGAAAAGGGTCATAAATCTGTAATGGGAATCTACGACGAATTTAAAAAATGTCAAGAAAAAGCTATAACAGTTGGATTACAATGGTGTCCAAGCCATTGTGACATAGATGGAAATGAAAAAGCGGACAAACTAGCAAAGGAGGCTACCTTGCTAGGCTCAATAAGTTCAGAGTGCACGAATTTCTATTCAAAATATCGAAGGATTACCTGGCTATTAAAGAAATCAGAAATAAATCGGAACCTTGAAAAATCTAGTAATCGATATGTAGAATATTTTAAAGGAAAGACTCCAAATAAAAAGTATATACCAATTACACGAAAAGCAGCAAACATTATATTTCGATTGAGAACCCAACACGCCGCGACAAATGAACACTTGAAGAAATTAAATTTAAGTGAAACAAATATGTGTGATTGTGCAAGTGACATACAGTCCATTCGACACCTATTGGAAGAGTGCCATATCACAGGAAACCTAAGGTCTGCAGTGAAACAAATATGCGACTCATTGAACTTCAGTTATGGTGAAGTGCCTATACTATTTCCCCCACAAAGTACAAGCCACTATGCCACTCTTATTAATAAAATAGGAAATGTACTTTCAGCTTCAAACCTTGCATGGATTTAGTTAGGATTTAAGTGGAATAAATAAAGAAATTGCATGGAGATTATGCACTTGCGTCTCCAGACAACCAATCAAGAAGAAGAAGACGTCTTTATTTCACACATAGAATGCCAAATATTTAAATAATAATTTAATACTGTACAAATTTTACAAGAAACATCCTCTTTGGATCTAATAGATCCGAAGAGGATCAAATTGTAATCGAGCAAAAGACCAAATTGATTAAAAAAATTATTGAGAAACCATATATAGATTTTAACCCTTTCGGAATCTAAAATTGCCAACAGTATTGTATTCATTCGTTTAAATTATTTAGTATATATAAATGAGGGTTGGACAACTAAATCAACTATTCACATAGTCTTATTATTAAAATAATGTTTTATCCAACCTTGGTTAGAAATTTTCAAGTCTAATTTTTCATATTTTTAGTGTGCTCTGGGAGGCTGTATGTTCGAGTTGACCAAACAATTGGTCATAATTATGCTTGGCCAAAAAATGATCAATTTGTCTAAGTTCGTGTTTTTTTATCAAATAGTCCCTCCTATTATGAAGTTTTGGAGACCAATCAAAGCGGATGTAACAGATGAGAAGAAAAGGCCATGGTGGGAGGACTCTGCTTTAAGTAGTTTTACTCCTGCAGTTCTTAGGAATCTGAACGTGGCAATGAGTAAGTAACATCCACGCAATCAATAGAGTATTTGGTGGTTTTTCCACTCAGTTTTTATGTGTAAGATTTTGACTGTAAATCTTACTAAACAAACTATAAAGAAGCATCTGATTTAAAAAGAAAATTCTAGACGGTGTCAATATTTATTGTTTGTCTTAAAAAGAGGAAATTTAATCAAGTCGAAATTAGTCATATATGTAAAAAACTAGAAGAAAATTTACCAGAAAAACTAAAGTGTATTGAAACAGATACTAAATCGTTTATGTCAATAATGGAATCCGCAATCAAGGAAATAAGTGCAAATTGCCAAAGAAAGTTGAAAAAGGTGCATTTACACGGGTGGAATGACGAAATTCAGAAACTGGTGCAAGAGAGAAGAAAGGCCAAGAGATACTTACAGCTTCAATTTAGCACTCAGTTATGCATCCAATATAAGGAGCTAGATCCAAAAGTAAAAAATAGAATAATCAACTTAAAACGGGACACGTGGAGAAAGTTTTGTGAATCAAAGTTAAACAAAGATACCCCCTATTAAGAAGATGTGGGCCACATTTAATACCTTAACCAGGAAATTCAAAGAAAAAGCAAACACACCAATACAGGACCCACATACTGGACAAATCACAAATGACCCTAAAACCATTGCAAATATCCTAGCAGCAGTTCTTGTCAATAAAAGGGAGCAATTACCAAGTTACTCTACGGAAGAAAACAATACTATGAAGAAACAAATTGAGGTTGCAGTCAAAGAAAAGGGAGATTATGACAAAGACTTTGATATAGAAGAACTGTATCATGTCATTAATAAACTACCAAAGAATAAATCTCCTGGGTTAGACGGAATTACAAATGATGTAATCAAAGAAATGGGGCCAAAGAGTAAGGAATTTTTATGTCATTTGTATAATATGTGTTTAGCGAAAGCAAGATTGCCTAGGGCATGGGATACTAGCCTTATAGTGCCAATTCTCAAACAGGGTAGGAACTCGCTAATTCCCGACAATTATAGGCCAATATCTTTGACAACTGTGTTCAGGAAAATTCTAGAACATTTAATAAAGCACAGAATAGAAGAAAAAATAGATAAAGCACTTAGTAGACGCCAAGTTGGTTTTATAAAAAAACGGAGTACAATAGATGCAGTAGTTAAACTGGAAAATGAGATAAAAATTGGAATGCAGGAAAAGAACTCAGTTTATGCAATATTTTACGACCTAACATCAGCTTTCGATTCAGTCCCATTACAAATTGTGGCACAAAAGCTTTCAATGCATATTAAAGAGAAAATACTCGACCTAATAATCAGCTTAACTAAGATTGAAGAAACTTATTTTGTAATTAAAAATGTAATCTCGGACAAGATACAATTCACAAAAGGTGTGCCACAGGGATGTGTCCTAAGTCCTCTTCTTTTTAACTTAGTATTGGCAGATTTCCCCTTTAAGAATGTAGACGGCCAAATATTTGCCGATGATATTGGCTCATGGGCAAAAGGGAGAACCCCAGAAGAAGCTCAGAAAACAATAAAGATTTCCGTCATAGAGGCAGTTAATTGGGCAAAATTAAATAAAATGGTGTTTTCAAATAAAACTGTAGCTATGATTTTTAATGCAAATAAAAGAAATGATCTTCAGCGACTAGAGATTGATGTGGATAGCTTACATATCCCATTGGTGAACCATACCAGAAATTTAGGAGTGTCAATTGATCTGAAACTCAACATGAAGCTGCATATCAATAATATTTTAAGGGAAACTAGCAATATTATTAATCTATTGAAATGTTTAGCTGGCAAAAACTGGGGAGCTGACAGATCAATATTGAAACTTTTTTATACAGCTGCAATACGGTCAAAAATAGAGTATGCGGCTTCATTGATTGCAGAAATGTGTGACAATAATTATTACCAACTAGAAAAAATACAAAACCAAGCCTTAAGAATAATTACAGGCGGAATGAGAACAACACCAATACCAGCCTTGAGGATGGAAACGAGAATAATGTCACTTAAAGGAAGAATTCAACAACCTGCAATAAAATACATTTTGAAAATATCAGACGAAGTTAACCACCCTAACCAAAAAATAATCCAACTACACACTTCGAAAGCTTGGAAATTTATTCCATGGAATTAAGCTAAACCACTGGTCCCTGCTGTGGCCAATATTATTAGCAAATTAGGAATTAATGAAGATCTCAAACACATAAGACTAGAATCTCCAGAAATAAATTTCAAAGATGTTATTATCAATACAGACACTTATCCAGTTTGCAAGAAAGAAGACTCATTGCAGGTTCAAAGAAATTGTTTGCTCAATACATTAAGTGAAAAATATCCATCTTTTCAACAATATTACACAGATGGATCGAAAATAGGAGAGAAAGTGGGATATTCTGTATTATCAAAAGAAACAGGCATAAGAATAACAGGAAGACTTGAAGAAGGAGTGTCGGTTTTTGATGCACAAATGACAGCAATAGAAAAAGCGTTAAGAATGATTCATGGAGAATGCACACAAAATAGCAAAGCAGTAGTTCTTTCAGATAGCAGGTCGGCGATTGCAGCAATAAAAGGAAATGGTCATAAATCTGTAATGGGAATCTACGACGAATTTAAAAAATGTCAAGAAAAAGCTATAACAGTTGGATTACAATGGTGTCCAAGCCATTGTGACATAGATGGAAATGAAAAAGCGGACAAACTAGCAAAGGAGGCTACCTTGCTAGGCTCAATAAGTTCAGAGTGCACGAATTTCTATTCAAAATATCGAAGGATTACCTGGCTATTAAAGAAATCAGAAATAAATCGGAACCTTGAAAAATCTAGTAATCGATATGTAGAATATTTTAAAGGAAAGACTCCAAATAAAAAGTATATACCAATTACACGAAAAGCAGCAAACATTATATTTCGATTGAGAACCCAACACGCCGCGACAAATGAACACTTGAAGAAATTAAATTTAAGTGAAACAAATATGTGTGATTGTGCAAGTGACATACAGTCCATTCGACACCTATTGGAAGAGTGCCATATCACAGGAAACCTAAGGTCTGCAGTGAAACAAATATGCGACTCATTGAACTTCAGTTATGGTGAAGTGCCTATACTATTTCCCCCACAAAGTACAAGCCACTATGCCACTCTTATTAATAAAATAGGAAATGTACTTTCAGCTTCAAACCTTGCATGGATTTAGTTAGGATTTAAGTGGAATAAATAAAGAAATTGCATGGAGATTATGCACTTGCGTCTCCAGACAACCAATCAAGAAGAAGAAGACTTCTTTATTTCACACATAGAATGCCAAATATTTAAATAATAATTTAATACTGTACAAATTTTACAAGAAACATCCTCTTTGGATCTAATAGATCCGAAGAGGATCAAATTGTAATCGAGCAAAAGACCAAATTGATTAAAAAAATTATTGAGAAACCATATATAGATTTTAACCCTTTCGGAATCTAAAATTGCCAACAGTATTGTATTCATTCGTTTAAATTATTTAGTATATATAAATGAGGGTTGGACAACTAAATCAACTATTCACATAGTCTTATTATTAAAATAATGTTTTATCCAACCTTGGTTAGAAATTTTCAAGTCTAATTTTTCATATTTTTAGTGTGCTCCGGGAGGCTGTATGTTCGAGTTGACCAAACAATTGGTCATAATTATGCTTGGCCAAAAAATGATCAATTTGTCTAAGTTCGTGTTTTTTTATCAAATAGTCCCTCCTATTATGAAGTTTTGGAGACCAATCAAAGCGGATGTAACAGATGAGAAGAAAAGGCCATGGTGGGAGGACTCTGCTTTAAGTAGTTTTACTCCTGCAGTTCTTAGGAATCTGAACGTGGCAATGAGTAAGTAACATCCACGCAATCAATAGAGTATTTGGTGGTTTTTCCACTCAGTTTTTATGTGTAAGATTTTGACTGTAAATCTTACTAAACAAACTATAAAGAAGCATCTGATTTAAAAAGAAAATTCTAGACGGTGTCAATATTTATTGTTTGTCTTAAAAAGAGGAAATTTAATCAAGTCGAAATTAGTCATATATGTAAAAAACTAGAAGAAAATTTACCAGAAAAACTAAAGTGTATTGAAACAGATACTAAATCGTTTATGTCAATAATGGAATCCGCAATCAAGGAAATAAGTGCAAATTGCCAAAGAAAGTTGAAAAAGGTGCATTTACACGGGTGGAATGACGAAATTCAGAAACTGGTGCAAGAGAGAAGAAAGGCCAAGAGATACTTACAGCTTCAATTTAGCACTCAGTTATGCATCCAATATAAGGAGCTAGATCCAAAAGTAAAAAATAGAATAATCAACTTAAAACGGGACACGTGGAGAAAGTTTTGTGAATCAAAGTTAAACAAAGATACCCCCTATTAAGAAGATGTGGGCCACATTTAATACCTTAACCAGGAAATTCAAAGAAAAAGCAAACACACCAATACAGGACCCACATACTGGACAAATCACAAATGACCCTAAAACCATTGCAAATATCCTAGCAGCAGTTCTTGTCAATAAAAGGGAGCAATTACCAAGTTACTCTACGGAAGAAAACAATACTATGAAGAAACAAATTGAGGTTGCAGTCAAAGAAAAGGGAGATTATGACAAAGACTTTGATATAGAAGAACTGTATCATGTCATTAATAAACTACCAAAGAATAAATCTCCTGGGTTAGACGGAATTACAAATGATGTAATCAAAGAAATGGGGCCAAAGAGTAAGGAATTTTTATGTCATTTGTATAATATGTGTTTAGCGAAAGCAAGATTGCCTAGGGCATGGGATACTAGCCTTATAGTGCCAATTCTCAAACAGGGTAGGAACTCGCTAATTCCCGACAATTATAGGCCAATATCTTTGACAACTGTGTTCAGGAAAATTCTAGAACATTTAATAAAGCACAGAATAGAAGAAAAAATAGATAAAGCACTTAGTAGACGCCAAGTTGGTTTTAGAAAAAAACGGAGTACAATAGATGCAGTAGTTAAACTGGAAAATGAGATAAAAATTGGAATGCAGGAAAAGAACTCAGTTTATGCAATATTTTACGACCTAACATCAGCTTTCGATTCAGTCCCATTACAAATTGTGGCACAAAAGCTTTCAATGCATATTAAAGGGAAAATGCTCGACCTAATAATCAGCTTAACTAAGATTGAAGAAACTTATTTTGCAATTAAAAATGTAATCTCGGACAAGATACAATTCACAAAAGGTGTGCCACAGGGATGTGTCCTAAGTCCTCTTCTTTTTAACTTAGTATTGGCAGATTTCCCCTTTAAGAATGTAGACGGCCAAATATTTGCCGATGATATTGGCTCATGGGCAAAAGGGAGAACCCCAGAAGAAGCTCAGAAAACAATAAAGATTTCCGTCATAGAGGCAGTTAATTGGGCAAAATTAAATAAAATGGTGTTTTCAAATAAAACTGTAGCTATGATTTTTAATGCAAATAAAAGAAATGATCTTCAGCGACTAGAGATTGATGTGGATAGCTTACATATCCCATTGGTGAACCATACCAGAAATTTAGGAGTGTCAATTGATCTGAAACTCAACATGAAGCTGCATATCAATAATATTTTAAGGGAAACTAGCAATATTATTAATCTATTGAAATGTTTAGCTGGCAAAAACTGGGGAGCTGACAGATCAATATTGAAACTTTTTTATACAGCTGCAATACGGTCAAAAATAGAGTATGCGGCTTCATTGATTGCAGAAATGTGTGACAATAATTATTACCAACTAGAAAAAATACAAAACCAAGCCTTAAGAATAATTACAGGCGGAATGAGAACAACACCAATACCAGCCTTGAGGATGGAAACGAGAATAATGTCACTTAAAGGAAGAATTCAACAACCTGCAATAAAATACATTTTGAAAATATCAGACGAAGTTAACCACCCTAACCAAAAAATAATCCAACTACACACTTCGAAAGCTTGGAAATTTATTCCATGGAATTAAGCTAAACCACTGGTCCCTGCTGTGGCCAATATTATTAGCAAATTAGGAATTAATGAAGATCTCAAACACATAAGACTAGAATCTCCAGAAATAAATTTCAAAGATGTTATTATCAATATAGACACTTATCCAGTTTGCAAGAAAGAAGACTCATTGCAGGTTCAAAGAAATTGTTTGCTCAATACATTAAGTGAAAAATATCCATCTTTTCAACAATATTACACAGATGGATCGAAAATAGGAGAGAAAGTGGGATATTCTGTATTATCAAAAGAAACAGGCATAACAATAACAGGAAGACTTGAAGAAGGAGTGTCGGTTTTTGATGCACAAATGACAGCAATAGAAAAAGCGTTAAGAATGATTCATGGAGAATGCACACAAAATAGCAAAGCAGTAGTTCTTTCAGATAGCAGGTCGGCGATTGCAGCAATAAAAGGAAATGGTCATAAATCTGGAATGGGAATCTACGACGAATTTAAAAAATGTCAAGAAAAAGCTATAACAGTTGGATTACAATGGTGTCCAAGCCATTGTGACATAGATGGAAATGAAAAAGCGGACAAACCAGCAAAGGAGGCTACCTTGCTAGGCTCAATAAGTTCAGAGTGCACGAATTTCTATTCAAAATATCGAAGGATTACCTGGCTATTAAAGAAATCAGAAATAAATCGGAACCTTGAAAAATCTAGTAATCGATATGTAGAATATTTTAAAGGAAAATCTCCAAATAAAAAGTATATACCAATTACACGAAAAGCAGCAAACATTATATTTCGATTGAGAACCCAACACGCCGCGACAAATGAACACTTGAAGAAATTAAATTTAAGTGAAACAAATATGTGTGCTTGTGCAAGTGACATACAGTCCATTCGACACCTATTGGAAGAGTGCCATATCACAGGAAACCTAAGGTCTGCAGTGAAACAAATATGCGACTCATTGAACTTCAGTTATGGTGAAGTGCCTATACTATTTCCCCCACAAAGTACAAGCCACTATGCCACTCTTATTAATAAAATAGGAAATGTACTTTCAGCTTCAAACCTTGCATGGATTTAGTTAGGATTTAAGTGGAATAAATAAAGAAATTGCATGGAGATTATGCACTTGCGTCTCCAGACAACCAATCAAGAAGAAGAAGACTTCTTTATTTCACACATAGAATGCCAAATATTTAAATAATAATTTAATACTGTACAAATTTTACAAGAAACATCCTCTTTGGATCTAATAGATCCGAAGAGGATCAAATTGTAATCGAGCAAAAGACCAAATTGATTAAAAAAATTATTGAGAAACCATATATAGATTTTAACCCTTTCGGAATCTAAAATTGCCAACAGTATTGTATTCATTCGTTTAAATTATTTAGTATATATAAATGAGGGTTGGACAACTAAATCAACTATTCACATAGTCTTATTATTAAAATAATGTTTTATCCAACCTTGGTTAGAAATTTTCAAGTCTAATTTTTCATATTTTTAGTGTGCTCCGGGAGGCTGTATGTTCGAGTTGACCAAACAATTGGTCATAATTATGCTTGGCCAAAAAATGATCAATTTGTCTAAGTTCGTGTTTTTTTATCAAATAGTCCCTCCTATTATGAAGTTTTGGAGACCAATCAAAGCGGATGTAACAGATGAGAAGAAAAGGCCATGGTGGGAGGACTCTGCTTTAAGTAGTTTTACTCCTGCAGTTCTTAGGAATCTGAACGTGGCAATGAGTAAGTAACATCCACGCAATCAATAGAGTATTTGGTGGTTTTTCCACTCAGTTTTTATGTGTAAGATTTTGACTGTAAATCTTACTAAACAAACTATAAAGAAGCATCTGATTTAAAAAGAAAATTCTAGACGGTGTCAATATTTATTGTTTGTCTTAAAAAGAGGAAATTTAATCAAGTCGAAATTAGTCATATATGTAAAAAACTAGAAGAAAATTTACCAGAAAAACTAAAGTGTATTGAAACAGATACTAAATCGTTTATGTCAATAATGGAATCCGCAATCAAGGAAATAAGTGCAAATTCCAAAGAAAGTTGAAAAAGGTGCATTTACACGGGTGGAATGACGAAATTCAGAAACTGGTGCAAGAGAGAAGAAAGGCCAAGAGATACTTACAGCTTCAATTTAGCACTCAGTTATGCATCCAATATAAGGAGCTAGATCCAAAAGTAAAAAATAGAATAATCAACTTAAAACGGGACACGTGGAGAAAGTTTTGTGAATCAAAGTTAAACAAAGATACCCCCTATTAAGAAGATGTGGGCCACATTTAATACCTTAACCAGGAAATTCAAAGAAAAAGCAAACACACCAATACAGGACCCACATACTGGACAAATCACAAATGACCCTAAAACCATTGCAAATATCCTAGCAGCAGTTCTTGTCAATAAAAGGGAGCAATTACCAAGTTACTCTACGGAAGAAAACAATACTATGAAGAAACAAATTGAGGTTGCAGTCAAAGAAAGGGGAGATTATGACAAAGACTTTGATATAGAAGAACTGTATCGTGTCATTAATAAACTACCAAAGAATAAATCTCCTGGGTTAGACAGAATTACAAATGATGTAATCAAAGAAATGGGGCCAAAGAGTAAGGAATTTTTATGTCATTTGTATAATATGTGTTTAGCGAAAGCAAGATTGCCTAGGGCATGGGATACTAGCCTTATAGTGCCAATTCTCAAACAGGGTAGGAACTCGCTAATTCCCGACAATTATAGGCCAATATCTTTGACAACTGTGTTCAGGAAAATTCTAGAACATTTAATAAAGCACAGAATAGAAGAAAAAATAGATAAAGCACTTAGTAGACGCCAAGTTGGTTTTAAAAAAAACGGAGTACAATAGATGCAGTAGTTAAACTGGAAAATGAGATAAAAATTGGAATGCAGGAAAAGAACTCAGTTTATGCAATATTTTACGACCTAACATCAGCTTTCGATTCAGTCCCATTACAAATTGTGGCACAAAAGCTTTCAATGCATATTAAAGGGAAAATGCTCGACCTAATAATCAGCTTAACTAAGATTGAAGAAACTTATTTTGCAATTAAAAAT